>NW_020539726.1:33792936-33821216 GCF_003426905.1 Ctenocephalides felis | reverse complement strand
CCCCGAACGAACAACCCCCTTAAGCTCATACTACTGAATCAATTTAAAAGAATCAAAAACTGTTCGAAAGATATTAAGTGGGAACGATACTGATTAGTTTTAGGTGAAAATCTACCTAACCGTTTTCTTGTAATTCGTTGTTGAAAAAAAAATTGAGCCGATTTTTATGAAACTTTTTTTGATGATATATATCATGGTCTTATAGAACTTACTGAAATATTACGACCTTACGACAAGTAGTTTAATTTTAAAAATTAATCAAAGTTTGAGAAAATGAGTAGTTTTTTTGACGTTTGTTACAATTAAAATTAGACGTTTTGCTTGGTATAATGATAGAATACTTGGTCTTAATGAACATACTAAACCATTAAAGTCCTAGGGAAACTGGTTCAAATATAAGAATTATTGACTTGTGAAAATTTGCTTTTAGAAAATCCTCCGAGTTAACGTGCTCGTTCGTTTTTAATTAATAATAAATCCACTCGGAATACTTTTAATCACTCATAAATTAATAGATTTTTTATTGATTAAGTCGATTATTTACGCATATCGGGAAGTTCATGTAACTTGCCTCAATACAAAATACCAATACCAACTAGTTAACAAATAGATTTTCACATTTTTTGCTACCAAGAAAGAAGGCTTCATTACCAGCTGTGTTACCACAGAATTTGCTTATAAAGCTGGTAAATATATGCAATGGCAGTGGTGATTATTTTATATGTTTGTTATTTTGCATGACATGAATGATACCTTGTGGATGATGTGGTGGAATATGAGGGTCGATGGGCATCTGTGCGTGCGGCGGTGGCGGTGGCAGGCCGGGTCCTCCTGGACCAGAAAATTGCACTAGATAAAATGATCAATGTGTTAAAAAAAGCAGAACATACATGTGCACACAATGAATTAAATGAAACCAATTGCAAAGCATGCAAATATTTGTGTAGTAATGATGATGGAGATATGTTGACATTGGAAAAAATATGCAAGCTTTTTGTAAGAAAAGTACAACTTTATTATCAACTTCCCGAAGGAGAAGTTTATGTTTTCATCAAAAAAATCCGATTCGCTAATTTTATGTTTCCTCGTTCGTTTCAAGCTATTCTGAATCGAACGAGACCAAATTTGGAATAAGTATGTGTGTGTGTGTGAACAGATTTTTTGCCGTAAATCGACGTTTTCTTAAAAACTGCTAGGCCGATTAAAAAATTTAAAAGCCATTCGATGTAACTCGATGAGGATTATCGTTTCTCAGTTTTTTGCGATAATCGGTCGAGCCTTTTCTTCGGAATTAGCAGAAATGTGCAAAAATTTTCATCTACGATTTAGCCAAAAATTTTGAATCGATTTCAGAAATGCAAAAACTATTTGAAGAATGTTATTTGGGAATCGTGCTGATTAGTTTTTGGTTAAAGATCGACCGGGCCGTTTTCTTATAATAAAGTCATTCGATGTATCTCGTTGAGGACTAGCGTTTCTAAGTTTTGTGCGAAGATCGGCCAAATATCCCAAATAGATTTTAAAAATTTAAAAACTACTCGAAAAATTTTATTTGAGAATCGTGCTGATTAATTTTGGACAAACATCGGCCAGCCTTTTCATCATAAATAATGGTTAAAATTAGTATAGTATGGCATCGTACCTTTAGGCAAATTGCTGGAACTTTCCGTACCAAAAATTATGATTTTTAAAAAAGATTTTAACGTTGAAAAAAAAATAGATTTTTGAGATCTTTGAAATTTTCGAAAGATTTGAAAGATTTGAATTTGAAGTTTAATATTTTGGAAATGTTGAACTTTTTTTTCAAACCAATCGCTCTGTTAGGTGCCTAGAGACGTAGTATCGAAGCGCGTAAGCGCCTCTTCGCAGTCTGGAGCATGGTAACAGAACCCATAGAAATTGTAAACAATTTTTTTCTTTTTGTTAAAATTCCTATAAAATATCTAATAATTTGTTGTGCATATGCCCAATGATCATTTTTGACCGCCAAATGGCACTTATTTTTACTTTTTTTACTAGATCTCCGAAACCGCTAGACCCGCCTTCCCAAAAAATTGTCAGTTCTTCATTTCGTCAATACAAATAAAAGGTTTTTTTGAATCATTCAAATCGGTCGCTCCGTTCTCTAAAAAACTGAAGTACCATTTTTGACACTTTGCCCCGTATCTTCAAAACGGCTGGACCTGCCTTTGTCAAAAAACTAATCAGCACGTCTCTTTATCAATACGAATCGAATGTTTTTTGAATTATTCAAATCGGTTGATCGGTGTTCAGGAAATCGTGGACGAAAATTTGTATTCGCACACACACACATCAATTTTTTCTAAGGTATGCCAAAATGTTCAGACACTTTTGCAACTTAAAGATATGCAAAAATGTTCATTTTCGATTTTATGCGATTACTATAACTTACCCTACGGAAGTTAAAAAAATCGACTATTTTAATAAAAAAATATTTTAATAAAAATGTTTAGGGTAATAGAGTATATGGTCTTAGTAAACATACTAAAGTATTATAGTCCTAAGAAAAGTTGTTTAATTTTAAAAATTGATTAAATTTATTTGGAATTAATTGATCGCGATTTTAAAAAATACTCTGTGTATGCACTAGACGCATGTTTGTTTTTTAATAACGTGTAATATTTTTTTTTGTTCAAAATTTATAATCTAAAATAGTTTCTTACATTAAGGACCTCTACAGCAACTCGGTATACTTAAATCAATCACTCATAAATTAATATATTGATCTCTATTGATTATATCGATTATTTAAATATTTCGGAAAGTTCATGCAACTTGCCTTAAGGCAAAATGCCACTTACAACTAGTGTTTATCTCTAATTTATTCCTATTACCTGGTTGAGGTGCCAAAGGCGCCTGCTGCGGCGGCATCTGTGCCTCAGGATGCGGCGGAGCCGGTGCATGATGGTGCCCTTGTGGCGGTTCCACCACCGGCGGCATTTGATTACTTTCCGAAATTGGCGGTGTTTCCACTGCCGGCGGTGGTGGTGTTGGTTCATTCTTAATTTCACTCTTTTCCTCTGTCTTCACAATTGGTTTTTCTTCTGGAGGTGATTTGGAGGCGCTTTCATCTCCTGCACTTGGCGGAGCTGGTGTTGATTCGGCTGTTGAACCTTCTGGAGGCTCGATTTCCATTGCTTCGGATTCGGTCTTCTGTTTTTATGGTGTCTGGTTTTTGGTCTTTGGGCTCTTCTATTTTTTTGGGCTGCTCTTGCTCCATTGGCTAGAGGAAATAAGTTGATATTATAAAATAGAATAGTTATGATATTTTTTCTTTATTTAGAAATGCCTATTGGTGATATGTAGCTTTACAGAATAATTAGTTTTAGGTAAATTTGTAGAAAAACCATACCCTTACGGACAAGTTTGTTTGAATTTATTACATTGTCGTTGAAATATGTTATAGGATATTTATTGAAGATTGTACAATATGTGGTGGTCAATGAAGACTGAAGTTTTGTTTGCGCAATGAAGAGGGTCTAGGTTTTTGGAATCTAGCTAGAAAAAATTGTAAGGCTTTAATTTTTTTTTTGCTTGAGATGGTCACAAGCTAGTTGGTTTGGATGTCGACTTGGCCGAGTCTTGCATCTGGAGCAGTAATGGTTAATTTCTTCTTCCACGGTGAAAATTCTAAGATCTTGATGTATTGGCCAGTTTGGTACATATTTTGGGGCGTTCACGATTTGTTTCAAAATTTTGTTCCGGAACTTCTTTAGAATTGCTATGTTTGATTTACTGACCGCATCCCATAGTTGTAGACCGTAGGGCCATATTGGTTTAATAATTGTCTTGTATATTAGGAGCTTATTTTCTAATAAGACTTGTGATTTTCAACCCATTAATCAATTAAATTGTCTAAGTATTAGTTCTAGGTGCTGGTGCTTTTTAACTACATTGGATACAGAAACCAATGGTGAAATTCAATCTAACAAGAGGGCATGAACCTTGCCATAGGGTAAACGTAACATGAATTGCTTTAGAATTGTTTACTTTTAATCTCCATAATTTCATCCACTTTTCTTTTCATAGGCAAGCAATTGGTTGTGATGCTGAGCTAGAATTCCCGTATCATCTGCAAGCCTTTAAATTTGATAATAAAAAAAGGTTTATCGAAATTCATTGAAAATTGTTAAAGTTATGCAACATTTCAATTGACCACATATACATAATGCACCCTGAATGTTTGAAAAAAATGTAATAAAACATTATTTTCTATTTTTAAATTCGAAATAACCGCGATTTTGTCCACAACTTTCCCATCGGCCAACACACGTGCCGGCAACGTGTTGAATAGAATCTCTTTAGTATTTCGAGGTTAAGCTAAACAAAATCAATTAAAAACGTGTTTTAGTTAATATTTTCGCCAGTCAGTGATTTTTTAGTGATTAATAATTACGTAATAAGCTCTCGTGAAATTGTACAAACCGCCGGACTTTGCGCAAAATAAAAAAAACAGTCAAAAAATACATAAAAGGTATGGTAAATACTAAACTCTTCCTTAAATTGCTGATTTTCGTTATGGCATCAGACTTGGGAGTATTTACACTAAAACTATAAAATATTAAGAATTTAGAAAGTCTTTAGATGATCCACATGACGTTGCCTTTTATATATACAAGCACCTGTCTGTATTTTTAGATTAATCGATAGATTCTTCTCTAAAGTATTTATTCGTGGCATTGATTATGAACAACCGAGGCAAGAACAGCCCTCGTGGATCATTTTTTTTCTGATTAAATAATTGTTACCGACTTAATTCACTTAGTGATTCTTAAAACAGACAGTCTTTTCTGTTCTGATTTACTTTTCAAAAATATTTATTCGTGACAATGATTATAATTAATTGAGAAAAGGGCTGATTATTATGAATTTATCAAAGTCTTGAATTCAAACATACACTACAACTATAGCATCTATAAAACATGTAGAATTTAGAAAGTCTTTAGATGATCCGTAGGATATGTCTGTATTCTTACATTAATCGATACATACATCTTTGATCTTCTAAAGTATTTATTCGTGTCATTGATTTTGAACAATCGAGGAAAGGACTGTCCTGGAATCTTCTGTTTTCTTATCGAATAATTGTCACTGACATCATTCACTTTGTGAATCTTAGAACAAACATACTTTCTGTTCTAATTTACTTTACAAAAATATCTATTTGTGACAATGATTATAATAATTAATCGAGAAAAGGGCTGGTTATTATTGAATTTGCCAAAGTCTTGGCAAAACATTACATTTAGAAAGTCTTTGGATGATCCGTTGCATTTGTCTGTATTTTTACATTATTCAATAGATACTTTGTAAAAGTATTTAATTTGTGGAATTAATTATAAACAATCGAGGCAAGAACAGCCCTCATGAATCATTTTTTTCTGATCGAATAAATATTACCAACATCACTTTGAAAATCTAACAACAGACAATCATTAATCGATAAGAGATGAAATTTGTCAAAGTCTTGTATTCAAACATACACTACAGGAATTTAGAAAGTCTTCGGATGATCCATATGTTGTTCTCATAATTTGTTTGTATTTTTAGATTAATTGATAGATACTTTTCTGATCTTCTAAAATATTTTTAATTTAGACTTTCTTTAGTATTAGTTTTTATAAACAATCGAGCAAAGGACAGCTCTAATATTGCTTCTGGATCATTTTTTTCATTTACTTTGTGAGTCGTAGAATGGACAGTCTTTTCTGTTCTGATTTTCTTTGCAAAAATATTCGTGTCAATGATTATAATAAATCGAAAAAAAGAGCTGGTGATAATTATAAATTTGTCAATGCCTTAAATTCAAACATTTCTGTCACTGTAACGGAACTCTACATTAAAATCCTTAGATCGTACAGTTTCTTCTATAGAATTGGAATGCATTATACTGCCTCTGCATTTTAAAAAAATATTTTATAATCAAAACAATATTTATTCAATAAATGCATAATGACATAATGAAAAACAATCTAGAACTTCAAGTTCAATCATTCGATTGATTATTCATTGCTCGTCAGACTCAAAAAAAAGTATTTTTAATATTCAAATATGTTACTTAATGCTTTCAAATTATTATTATGCAAATTGAAATAAAAAATATCAGGTATTCTAAATCTGTATGACAAATGTTGAAAGTGTAATTCGTAGCTCAAAATTTTAATGAATGCAAGAATTTAAAGAAACTCTCAAGAATTTGATAAAAAATTAGTATTATATAAGGTATGTGAATACTATTCATTGATTTATTTTTATTGTTATATTAAAATGAAAAAAAAAAGAAGATGTTGAAGCAAAAGCTCTTATAAATTATTTTCATTGCGTATCATATTTGCATTATTGTTATTCTCATTATTTTTTTTACTGATTGCTCTTTTATTACTTGTTATATTTATAGAAAAAAAACGATAAAGTTGAAGTAAATCTTATAAATGATTCTTATTAGATATAATGCAAGAATTTAAAAAAACTCAAGAATTTGATAAAAAATTAGTATTATATATTGTATGTAAATACCATTCACTGATTTATTTTTATTATTGTTATATTTAAAAAAAAAAAAACATTAAGTTGAAGCGAGAGTTTTTATAAATTTTTTTCATTGCATATCATATTTGCATTATTATTATTCTATTTTTTTTTACTGATTGACTCTTATTATTTGTTTATTAAAAAAGAGAAAAATAAAATAGAAGCAAATCTTATATATTATTCTCATTACATGTCAAATGCAAATATTTTTCACTGATTGCCTTGGTATTGCATGTAATTTATTTTAAAAAAATTTAATAAGCCTAAGCAAATATTCTTATAAACCATTTTCACTACATACTGTATGTAATTCTTTTTTACTGATTGGCTTTTTATATAATGAAAAAAAAAAAATAATAAAGTTCAAGTTATAAATTATCCTTATTTTATATCATCATACAAAATTGTATTTCACTGGTTTCTTTGAATTTTTCTTTGGATTTTTAATTGGAGTTTTATTGACCACATTGAGTATATATATATATATATATATTTTTTTACCAATTGTACTATTTCACGAGAGCGTTTTCATTAAACTATCTATTTACCTGTATATAGTGCAGAACTATCATCTATCCGTGTGAAAAGCATGGTGAGGAAATTACACAGTGATGAAAAAAAATTAGTGGTCTAATAAACGACACAAACATGCAATAACTAATAACTTAATTGTTGGTTAAATTATTTATATCGGTAGTTATAAATTTGTGAGACTACTTGTGTTGTGCTTGGTGAGTGTTAAAAAAGTGATGTAAATGTGAAAAATGTGAAAAAATACTTCATAAGGTAAGAAATAAATGTATTTTTATGTTTTATTTAATTTTGCATATTAATATTTATCAAGATACATTAATCAAGCATGTGTAGAATAAAAAATTTAAAACTTCAGATCATAAAATTTGCATCCTGTTCTTTGTTTTAATAAATTCAATACAAATAATGTTTTTTAAAACACTTGAGGAATTGTGCAAAATTAATAATAATGATAAACCATTACTATATTCAACACCGTACTCAAATACAAAATGTTCTTCAAATATAATTTTGAGTGAGCAATTATTGAGCAAAATGTAATTTTTGAATATTATAAATATTAGGTTGTCAAATATCTCCCTTCCGCCTTTTTGTATTATAAACCAAGAGCAAAAAAGCGGAAGGGAGATATTTGACAACCTAATATTTTATATTTATTTGTGAGATAAATGCTTTACAGCAGCAAAGTGTTGTACATAAAATCTCTAGTTTAATATTATCTAAAATATTATTACATACCTCTCTCGATCCCTGACTATCCTCAGTCGGTGCAGATGCCATAGTAGCACCTGCAGCCGCAGGAGCATTATTCTGGGCCTCTTCGACAGATTTCGGGCCCCCTGTACCACCAGCTGATCCTCTGTTGGCATCATCAGCCCGAGGACCTTTTTTGGTCCGGCTAAACGTTCTTGTCGCAAAGCCTCGTATTGTTTTTCCACCATTTTCTGGAACGCTTCTTCGGTCACGGCTGGTTTACAGTGCTAGAGAAATAGAAAGATAATTAATAATAATCTTATATATAAAAATGGAGCTCTCGATAAAATGATCCGCTAAAACTCGAAAACGGCTAAACCGATTTGGCCAGTCTTAGTCTTGAAAAATTCGTGCTAATCAGTAGGTTGTCGGAAAGGTGAGATATTGTTTCAAAATCGCGTAGAAACTTTACATTTTTAATTTGAACATTTTTGTGGAAGCGTAATTTAAATAAAACAATGGACGGTGGCTAATACGTCAAACGTCAAACGTTTTTGACTCATGATGTTTAATTATGTTTAATAGGATGTTTAACGTGAATATTATTTAATTATGATTAAATTGTAGTAAGTAGTTTTGTTCGTAGTTATATTTATACACAAAAACGTTATTAAACTGGCCGCAAGTGTTATTAGAATCTCAAAATATTAACTTTTTTGAAATGTTGATATGAAAATGCAGTTTTTGGCATATTTTTCTCAAACACGGTGCTCTGAAAGATCTCATTTGTATAATTGTATACTCATTGGTATTTATAAAATATTTATAAAATATTATTTAAATAATAGGTTATATTATTTTTTATTTATGTTATTTAAATTCAGAACCTAAATTTGGTATCGATCAAATGGACATTTTGTCGAATAACATTTTCCCAGTTATAATTTCCTAGAATTTATCGAAGAATAGATAGTAATATATGAAGGTCCAGGGTTAAAAAGGTCCACCACCGATGTGTCAAAAACCAGTAAAGTTAAGCATTGTTTAACAACAATATTTGAAAGTAGAGGCAAAAAGATGTATAACCAGCTATAACCTTGATTCTCATGACTTTGCTATCGGGAGATGAACAGAAATTTTTGAAAATCCATAAAAAAAAGTATTTTCTTCCGTTTGTAGTATTCAGCATTAGTTAAAAGTGTAATTATTTTGTAAAATATATTTAAAATTAAAATACTCCGCCTATAGGGTAAAAAGGTCTAAATAACAAAATTTTTGAAAAACAGCAAGAAAGCACATTTCTACAATGATGAAGTAGCAGGCAGTTTTACTGAACGTAGCCAGATAATTGTTCGTTTGAAATGTGTTATTTGTTGTGATATAATTGTTATGGTTTTCACAATATAGTTTATATTTGCTCAAAGTCAAATTGGACCTTTGTGCTTTGACCTGCTCTACATATATATTTTTTATTAAATTTACTTTAATCCATTGAATGTTACTTTTGAAAAAGCAGGCCAAAGAAGAAATACTCAATTCATTTTCTATCTCTCCTCGCAGAAATTTGATAATTTTGTATAAGCTCAGTAGTATTATTTACACAAAATCCAGAATCCAAAAAGAATCTGAAAGACTTGAAACGTAATCAATAAGTCGAAAGACCAAAAAAGATTTGGATTGGAATATACCATGTTTTCTATAGAAAGTGTATAAAACTTCCGGTGTGATTGTATTGACAAAATATAGACAAACTAATGGGATTTATTGTTTTTAAAATACCTTATTGTATATAGCATTCAAACAACACTTAATCCTTATACACTAAAAGTATTAATATTTTTGATTCTCTAGAAATTGTTTAGAATATACCTTACTTAGCAAAATAACGTTTGCCGGGTCAGCTAGTTAATAATAAAAATCTTTGTATAATATTTTACTGTATGGGTAATTTTATTTTTTTAAATACCTTCTTTAGTTCTTGTTGAAAAGTTTCACTGCTTTCAATAAACTTCCTCTTCTTAGTTTCAAATTTGTCTTCGATCTGCTGCAACTCAGCCTCTAATTTTTTCTGATGCATTGTTAAAGAATGGACTTGTCTTCTTAAAACCTGATAAAAGTTGATAGAGATAAATTGTTGAAGTAGCCAGATGCAATCTTATTATTAAAGTTAATGAATACATTGAACACAGACACTAATTACTTTGAAAGACCAGATACAATTTATTATTACCTAAAAAATAATAATTTGGTTCATTATTGAATTTATTAACTTCCCGAAGGAGAAGTTTATGTTTTCATCAAAAAATCCGATTCTCTAATTTTATGTTTTCTCGACGTTTCAAGCCATTCTGAATCGAATGAGACCAAATTTGGAAAAAGTATGTGTGTGTGTGTGTGTGTATGTGAACAGATTTTTTGCCGTAAATCGACGTTTTCTCGAAAACGGCTGGGCCGATTTCAAAAATTTAAAAGCCATTCGATGTATCTCGACGAGAACTATCGTTTGTCAGTCTTGTGGGACGATCGGCCGGGACGTTTCTTTATAAATAGCAGAAAAGTGAAAAATTTTTCGTTCACGTTTTAGCCCGCAATTCTGAACCGATTAAGAAAATTCAAAAACCGTTCGAAAGATATTGATTGGGAATCGTGCTGATTAGTTTTTGGTAGAGATCGGCCGGGCCGTTTTCTTGTAATAAAGTTTTTAAAAAAAAAATTCGACGATTTTTATAATTATTTTTTTGACGGTAGATACCATAGTCTTCTAGATCATACTAAAATATTACGGCCCTACGACAACTGGTTCAGCTTTAAAAATTCGTCAAAGTTTGCAAACATTGGTATCGTTTTTTTGGCATTTGTCGAAATTAGACTTTTGATCGACGTTTTCTCAAAAACGCGTGAACCGATTTTAGAAATTAAAAAGCCATTTGATGTGTCTCAATGAGGACTATCGTTTGTCAGTTTTGTGCGACGATCTGCCAAGCCGTTTCTTCATAATTTGGATAAAAGTGTTAAACTTTTCGTCCACATTTAAGCTCATCCTACCGAACCGATTTTAAAAAATCAAAAACTGTTCGAAAGATATTAGTTGGGAATGGTACTGATTAATTTTAGGTGAAAATCTACCGAGCCGTTTTCTTGTAATGAACTGTTGAAAAAAAGCCGATTTTCATGGAACTTTTTTTGGCGATATATATCATGGTCTTATAGAACTTACTGAAATATTACGGCCTTACGACAAGTAGTTTAATTTTTTTTTAAAATTCGTCAAAGTTTGCTAAAATTATTATCGTTTTTTTTAAAGTAGGATTGATGAAGTATATTATTTACACTTTTTTTTGATTAAGTCGATTATTTACACATATCAAGAAGTTCATGTAACTTGCCTCAAGGCAAAATACCAAACCAACTAGTGTGTAAGTTGTTCACAGTTCAAGAAAATTAGCTTAGTATTTGCGATGGTAAATTATTTTATTGCCATTATATAGAAGAGAGTAGATGTGTAACATTTATGAAGGCGCAAACAAATATTTTTCGATATTTCGACTCTAGGCAGCTAAACCAGTGCGATTGCTTTGAAAAAAATTTCAAAATTACCAAAATATTTTAAAATGAAGAAAACATTTTAATTTCAACAATCTAATGAATAGATTTAATCAATAAAATAATAAATTTAATCTTATTTAGAAAAATTAATTTTTGGTATGGGAAGTTCCAGCAATTTGCCTTAAGGCACGATGCATATACCTCTAGTTTATTACCTGCATTCTAGATGTTGTAACTACAGATCTGACATCTGGTACGATAGCATCAGAAAATATTTCATTAATCAGGCGGTGATTTCGGTTATAGCGAGCGAAGGCTACATGTTTAGCAGAGTAACCATCATCTTGATCTGAGAGTAATAAGACAGTATAATTTAATTATTATGGTCAAATTAATATAATATTAATTAAATTAAATGGTATATTTACCATCTTCATCTTCAGCTGGTTGAATATCAATTCTTCTGTCTTGTTGTTGTTGTTTGCCACTTGAACGATCATGAACGTCTCTTTCTTCTGAGACAAGAGTCACTATAAAAGATAACAAACTATTATAAGAATATCTTTGCTATATGTTGTTTAAACTAAAGTTAATTTATTAGATAAATCCTGGATATTCCAATAAATTTATATGTTTTTCTAAATAATTAATCCACTAAATAAAAATAATAAATACGTCCTCATCAGGTTTTTCTGTCAAAAACAACTTTTTATGATATAACAATATTATTAATGATGATTACATAATATTAAAAAACTTATAAATGTATGAATTATCTACTTTTTCTTAAAAAAGGAAAAAATATGTAGAAATATATAAAAAATTAGGAAGCAAAAATTATTTACCTAATTTTTTATTTGTTGGATTAATTGTTTGGAAAGAAACAATTAAACAACAAGCGATATATATATATATACATATATATATATATATATATATATATATATATATATTTATACATATATAGATAGATAGATAGATATATATCATATATATATATATATATATATATATATATATATATATTACCCTTACCTGGTTTTACTCTATTTTTAGCAGCAATATAAGCCAAATAAGCAGATGAGTTATGATAAGCTTTCAAATTCTTTTCATATTCCACTTTATCAGCTTCATATTCTTCAACAAATTCAACTTTTTCGCTCTCGGGCAAATCCCTCCACATTCCTCCAATGATTTTTCCAATTTCCCATAATTTTAGATCTGGATGATTTGCTTTTACTGAATCCCAAACTCTACGAGAGTATCTCATGTAGGGCATGAGTGGTTTCTCTGGGGCTTTCGGTGGCTTTAGGGCAGTCGCCTAGAGAAAAAGATTATTGATGTAATTTACTTTGATATTTTAATGAATCATAATTTAATGATTTAATAACCTGCATAATTTTATTCTATTTATAGTTAGAAATAGAATGTAGAATAAATAATTAATTGTTTGATTTTTCAATTTAATGTTATGAAAATTATTTCTTCATTTATACTTTACTCTTATCAAACTTCATAAACAGATATTTTTTTCTAAGAATTTATATCAAATATTTACATAATTTCATTTATTAAAAATATTTTAGTTATAAAGCTTGCATGAATAAAAATCATTTCTGAAATTAAAAAAAAAGTATTTTGTTGCACAATGATTTAAACAGTAGTCACTTATAAACAAATAGTTTTGTTAAACATATTTATCAATATAAATCAAGTTTTTTAATGCAAAAATCATAAAAATATACATAACTTATTACCTCTTATATATTTGCTACTAATAATTCTAAACATTAATTTTTAGAATACAAATTTGATAAATACAGATTATGTTTAGATTTTAAAATACTTACAGAAGCACTAGCTTTGCTAACTTTCTGCGGTAAATAACCAGGATGACTGTGTGGGGTCACTATAAAAGGTGACCCCGAATTATCTTTTCGGCTTCCTCCATCTCCACCTCCTCCACCACCCGAGGCTCTTAATCGTTCTAAAAGAATAAACAAAATTAAATTACCTTTATTGAACCTAGCTTAACATTACAAACTAATACAGTTGTAAATGATATAAAATATATTACATAAACATATTATTTATAGTTCCTAATACATTTATATCATTACTAAATTATTGTTACAAGTAGAGCAAAATAAAAACTTCTGATAGATTCTCCGCTGTTAGTATCTATTTTAATCAAATTTTGATATTATACTTATATTATATATAGTTAATAATCTATCATTGTTTTATCTAACAAGTTGCAGAAAAATAGGATTATAAAGAGTAAAGAGTAAAGAGTAAAATAAAAAATGTTGAAATATAACATATAATATATTGAATTGTAAATGAATTTAAAAAAGTAACATTTTTTATTCAAAATACACACAAACACTTGCTATAAATCTCAAACTATGCTATTAAACACATTTAAACTATCTTTAACAAATATTTGTAAATTACTATTATCGAGACTCTTAATTGTAATAAATAAATTAATTAATTAATATTACCTTTATGAAACCTAGCTTAACATTACAAACAACATGATTAGCTTTTGGTAAATATTATAAGATTTATTATTACTACTATTCCATGAATGATAGAGATTCCTTAAAGCACTGTATAATTACCTTGTGATTGGATAAAACTATTTTAATATCAGTGTAAAATATAAAAAAGGAGACAAGTTGAAATATAAGACCTAACCTATTTGACATCGAATTGAAAATTAACTTTGAGAAGTACCATTTGTTCTTCGAAATACAAACAATCACTGGCCATAAACCTCAAATAATGCTTTTGAATAAATTAGAACTATTTTTAACAGTAAAATTCATACCAAACACAAATATTTTGATTTGTGGTATTTACAAACGCCATATTTGTTTTGATGCAAGTGTTTGTAAATTATTGTAGTAAATATTATTTATTAATTATAAATACTCACGAGTACTTTGTACAGGTGTACTAACTGCAATTTGTTTATAAGTCGGTGGCATAGACATTTTTGATAAAATATATCTTCTAAGCCTTTCTTAAAATTATTGTGATATCTTGTTGTAAGTTCTGCAAAATTCATAACACATTGATTAATAAAGTAATTGCGCATAAATTAACTTATACACATTTGAACGTAATTGACACTTTGTTACATGTATATTTTAATTATTTATCTAACTATATATAAAAAGCAGTAACTTTATATAATTTGTATACATATATCATTCCGTACATTTTTGAGAGTCCACCAAATTGATTTTTATGAGTATTATAGCTAAGTATTAAATGCTCATCAATAAAATCACATTTTTATACATTTTACTACATTATTCTCGAGTTATAAAAATATAATAAAATTGTCATCTACATTTTGTTGACAAGACGCCACTAAGCAAAAATTGGTTCGCCGGTAGTGTTGCCATATTGGATAAAGAATGAAGTGAAGTTGGCGCGCGAAATTCAAATTTGAAAATAAAATTTAATAATCGACTTGAAAATGAATAATTTTGTTAAAAGTGATCTATATCAAAATCCATTTTTTTTATATAAATCGAAATTTGAAATTATTCATTTTCTTATTCATCAAATTATTTAAACATTGTAATGTTTTATTTATTCAATGGCATTGAGTGTGTTGCCTTTTATCTATTAATTTATTTAATATTTTCAAAATTTATCTCTAAAGCTGAAAACATACATTTTATATAAAAAAATCAAATAATTTATTTTTTTAGAAATAGTCATTAGTTTTTTAATAGACCCAAAATCATTTGTTACAATTTTTTAGAAATTCAAAGATTATATGTAAGAGTTTTTGTTTCTAAAACACATTTTTATTATTTGAGACTTGTATTATTTTCAACAAACAAAAGCTGAATTGTCAGCAAAGTAATTGTAAATACAAATTTTCTTCAGAAGACTAATATGATTTTTAATTTTACACATTAATTTCACCAATTATTTAGGTATTTAGCCAAGTCGATAAAGGGTTTTCAGAAAAACTCTTCAAAAATAGCTTTGATTTTTATAGAAAAATTATTCTTTTTTAATCTTACTTAAAATCAGAAGCATTTCAGAAAGTAAAAATATTTTTCGCTGTTGAAACAATATGTGTGTTATTTATATAAGGAAATAAGTTTTCTTTGAAGATAAAATTATTCGTGTATAGTTTTTGTGTTAAGAGTAGTTTTAAGTGCAGTAGTTATATTAATAATTAATATTCATATCATCAAAAATTTCTGTGTGGGACAATATATATTATATTACTTTTTTTTTCTGAATTAATCAACTAAGTGCCATAAACACCAAAATTAAATTAATCGTATAGACTTATAAATCATATAAACTTTAATATGAAGAGTTTGGTGTATTTTAAAAATTTGGCTTCCTTAGGACACATATTATTCAAAAAATTACAATTTTAAGAAGAATACTCTCGAATTTTTGCGAAAACCACCTTCTTTTCATAATATTTGGAAATTTATTAAAGATACGTATAACTTTAAGAGAAAAATATGCGATTTTTTATAAAAAAAGACAGCTTCATTTCATTACATTCTGAAATTTATTCAAGATACGTATGAAAGTATGTTTAAAAAAATTGTATGATTGCATTATATGAATCTTTCATAATTTTCGTAATTTTATGAAAACGTGATTGTTGTGCTTAATTCAAAAATATTCTATTTCTTAAAATTCTGATTTTTTTCTTTTAAAAATGTGTCAATCTTTTAGAATACATCCAACTCTTTATAAGAATTCTACACAATTAATTTTAATTTTGGTGGAAATGGCACTTTAAAATTAATAAGTATATAATTTTTTACCAACATAGGAAATTCTTATAATATAAATATTGAATTATTAATAACAACTATACTAATAACTATTCTTAACGCAAAAACTAATAAACAAATAATCGTTTCAAAGAAAATCACCCGACTTAAACTTATTTACATAACCATGTTTTTGAACAATAAATAAAATATATCCCACTTCTGAAATATTTTTGATTTTAAATAGTATTAGAAAACAAGATTTTTTTTAAAAAAAATATACAAAATCAAAGCTGTTTCTCAGAAAGAATAATCGTACATTAATTTTTATGTTAAAAAATGGTCCAACCACTCAAAAACTTTAACATATAATTAACAAATAAGGTACATTTTAAAACAATAAAAAATACCTCCCACTTCTTAAATATTTGATTTTGAAGATTAAAAACCGGAAATTAAAAAAAAAAATGCACAAAATCAAAGCTAGAAACAGCTTTATACAATAATTTCCATGTTAAGAGTAGTTAAACCACTCTTATTTTCCATATAAATAAAATACGTTAAATAAATTTTTACAATAAAAAATATATCCCACATCTAATTTTAGATATTAAATTTTTTTTCCAAAATCCACGTTTCTGAGGAAAATTATTCATATATATTTATTTCTACGCCAAGAGTAGTTCTTATTTAAATAAAATACATGTTTAAACAATGAAAAAGCATTTGCTTACTTTTGAAATATCTCTGATTTTAAATATAATTAAAAAAAAGTTCAAAATCAAAATTAGAAACAGCTTTATGTACTAATTTTATGTTGAGAATGGTTAAACTACTTTCCACGCTATTTTTCCATATAAATAAAATACACGTTGAGATTCTGATTTTAGATATTAAAAAAAATGACCGAAATCCATGTTTCTGAGAAAAATTATTCATATATAATTTTTATATAAATAGTAGTTTTTATATAAATTAAATACATGTTTGGACAATTAAAAAACATTTGCTTTCTTTTGAAATATTTCAGATTTTAACTATTTAAAAAAAAAAAATATTTAAAAAAAAGTAAAATTAAAGCTAGAAACAGCTTTATACATGAATTTTTATGTTAAGAGTAGTAAAATTGCTCCAAAACTTGTTCGTTTATATAAATAAAATACAATGTTTAAACAATAAAAAATATATTCCACTTCTGAAATATTTCTGATTTATGAAATGAACTTCTGAAATATTAGAAAAACGTCTAAAATCAAAGCTGTTTCTGAGGAGATTAAAATAAAATACATGTTTAAACAATGAAAAACATTAGCTTACTTTTGAAATTTTTCTGATATAAAATTTAAAAGAAAAATTACAAAATCAAAGCTGTTTCCAATACTTTCTATTTATGCCTTTATTGACTCGGCTAATGATGTATGTATATTTAACATTGATTAAAACTATTTCAATTCTGATGTTTCACATCAATTTAATTTTATAATGGTACTTTAATAACTAACATCATTTGTTTCACAACAAACTATAAACAATTAAATTAGTTACAAATCGAGAAAACTTGTACATCATTAATAATATTCATAAAATATGCACAATAGAATTAAATATGCATTTTTAAATATTAATATATACACAGCATAACAAATTCTATAATGGATATAGTTTAACAAAGTGTACATAGCACAAACTGTAATGTAATTTTTGCACTTTATAAATTATATCTATTATTTCACCAAAGTCTATGAAGATGAAGATTCCTGGACAGAACTGATCTAACGTCTTGCGTGAAACGCAAAGCATCCAGCACAGGCAGCAATGATAGCAAAGCCGTGTCCATGGGGTCTGAAAACCATGATTTTATAGGTATAGCGTTGTCTGGATAGCCTCTGTAAGCCCCCGGAGAATTGTCTAGTATAAAGACTCTGTTTAGATCATCACAGATCGCAGACAAGTCTTTTGTGTAAGATCCTAAATCAGGCGTACAATGTTGTCTATAATATCTTCTCCTTAAAATACCACGTCCGTTATCCAGTTTATCAGCAACAGCTGCCCCATAAATCTCCATGCTGGCTGTAAAAACAACCAGGTCGTACCATTGGGAAACTATATCCAAAAAAAAGTCCACATGTGGTCTTTTATGAACAAAAAACCTCACAGGATGCTTGTCTATTGTAACTTTGAGTATAAAATCAGGCGGGGTACCAGGTTTAACAGTCGACCTCTGCATTGCATCATGGTGCGAATGGATTAAGGTTTCATCTAAATCTAACACTAATGTTTTACGCTTAACAATACTTAATCTGTGTCTGGAGATAGGAGATAAGGGGTATATCTCGTATTTTACTGGCTGATGTTGCACCCAGGCTCTGACTTGTTTTTTGAACATAAAACACAAACATGTCCATACTTTGGAAACTACAACGTAAAACGCACGCAAGCCCATTTGCAATTGTTTAAGCATTTGGGTGATTTTGATAATAGAAATGTGATAATAGAAATTGAACTGAATTTCTATTTTGAGAAGTTGGATTGTGGAAACAGCTCTTTCATATTCAAAATTCTGGATTGACTTGATAAAGCAGTCTCGTTTGAGTCTTCAGAGTTCAATATTTTGAAAATCTGAAATAAACAAAAACTTATTTACTAAACTTTTCAAACCGGAATTAATATTTGTTATTCATTATAGCAGAAGAAATATATTGTTGTTCAGGAAGCTTTAGGCGTAACTAGTGGTGTATGGCATCGTGTCTTAAGGCAAATTGCTGGAACTTCCCGTACCGTAACGAAAAATTCGAGGAATATTAAATGTTTTCCAATAGATTATTATAAATGCTGTAACTTTCATTATTGTTATTTTCTCGACAAAATATAAGAGCTTATAATTTGGACATGAAAAATGATTAAACTAAAAAAAATTAAAAGTTTTAACCATGCTGACAATGAGTTAGAGTGAAGGACCTTATCTCATATTTCTGAGAATTATATAAAATGAATTGCAAAGTTAAAAACTATTTATTTGAAGTATATAAGTGAGCTTTAGAACTTGAGCCAGAATTAAAATTAATTATTCTGAATTATTTTTGATATTCAAAGAAATTATATTTTCGAAATTAAGAAAAGAAATTAAATTAAAAGAAATTAAATTGGTTATAAAAAATTGTTTTCCCAACAAGAAAGTTTTTTGAATCATTCAACACGGATGCTTAGTTCTCTCAAAAACTGCAATTTTTTAACATTTAGCTCTGTATCTCCGAAACGGCTGGACCTGCCTTTGCCAAAAACTAATCACCACTTCTCCCAATCATTACAAATTGAATGTTTTTTAGATCATTCAAATCGGACACTCCATTTTCTCAAAAACTTGATTTGTATTTTCTGCACTCTTTGCTCTGTATCTCCGTAACGGATGAACCTGCCTTTGCCAAAAACTAATCAGCACAATCTCCCTATCAGTAGGAATCGAAAGTTTTTTGCATAATTAAAATCGGTTAATTCGTACACCCGAAATCGTGGACGAAAAATTGTCTCCACACACATACACATCCATTTTTTCTGAGGTATGCCAAAATGTTCAGAAACCTTTGAAACGTGAACGTATGCAATAATTTTCATTTTCGATGAGCATCGAGACCTGAGGCAAATTGCTGGAACTTCCCGTACTGTTTTTTAAAATTTACGAAAGCTCAGAAAAAACAATAGATATTTTTGAGAATTTTTGTTTTGTTTTTTCGATCATTTTTGAGAATTAAAAAAAATATTTTTGAAAATACTGATAATTTTCAAAAACAAAATTTGTTGGATTTTTGTTAACTTTCCGTACTTTGATTTTTTTTTTAATGATTTTTGAAAATCAAAAAAAAAACATTTAGAAAATTTGAATATTTAAAAAAATGCCTTCTTTGAAAATACTATTTTTTAAACATTTTTGAAAACTTCGAAATTCCTTGGAACGGAGCAAAGAGTTCTGAAAATACAAATAAAGTCTTTGAGAGAACGCAGCATCCGATTTGAATGATTCAAAAAACATGCAATTTGTAATAATTGGGAGAAGTGGTGATCAGTTTTTGGCAAAGGCTGTTGCAGTCATTTGGGAGATACGGGAGATAAGTGCCAGAATTTATAGTTTTTGAAAAAACGGAGCATCCGATTCGAATGATTCAAAATACATTTTGTTTGTGTTGACAATGTGATAAAACAATTAGTTTTTGGGGAAGCCAAAAAAAACTTTTTTTTCAATTTCCAAAAAATATATTTTTTTTTAATTTCGGAAATAGTTCGGATTTTATTTTAATTCTAGATAAAGTTCTAAAGCTCACATATATTTGAAATAAATAATTTTAACTTTGCAATCCAGTATAAGGTCCTTCATACTAACTATGGTTGATCAAGTTATATATTTGGATAATTTATAAGCTCTTATAATTTGTGTAGAATATACAAATATTTCAGGTTACAGTGCTTATAACAATATTCTAGAAAACATTTAAAACTCATTGAATGTTTAATTACAGTACGAGAAGTTCCAGCAATAAGGCATTATAATTAGCGATAAGAAACATCATAAGCCATTTGATTAAAAATAGATGTATTGACTTGAATAAAATGTTAACAATGCTACTTTTGAATGCAATAGCATTCTAATAATATAATAAATTATCAAAATTAAAATAGAGATAAGAAAAAATTAAGTAAAAGCAAATATTAATGCTATGTATGATGTTTTTTTGGATTTTTAAAGAATTTCTCCCAATAAAAATACAGTCTAGGAAAAGCTTTTAAAAGCATTCATTATGAGCCTTTATCTGTCGATTGATTGTTTTGAATAATATAATTCAAATTTTAACACCTTTATTGTTTCATATTTTTCGATAATAAGCTTTATATATATATATATATATATATATATATATATATATATATAATAAAGAACACGAGCAGCTCTAGATAATAACAAACACCTACAACAAATCTCTAGTCATTTTAGTAGTCCAATCATTTTTTACATAGCTTGATAACTAATCAATTTTTATGTTTTTTGTGAACATCGTTAATTGAATTTTGTTCAAGAGTTTTGTCTGAGATTATTGAAGAGCTTAAATTTATCTACTCTTAAAACAATTCTTAGATATTGGAGACAGAAAGGTTACCATCGATAAAACTAAATAAATCAAATTGTACAAATGTACACACATAGTACGTAGTTCATGAAAGGCTTGCAGAAAGAGCAAAAATATTAAAATCTCAAAATACAAGAGATTTTGAGCGTCAACTAGGTACCATACAAAGATGTAAATCTTTCCACAGAGTTTTTGAAATCTATGCATGCCTGAACATAATTGAGAAATGAATGTTAATGTTAATAAAAAGTGCCATAACAATATATTAAAGCCTTGAAGCACCAAATGTGCTAAATTTGAACAACATCAGTTTCGGATTAGGCTGGCACTTGCAATGACTATTAATGTGCTCCAGGAAAACTTATATGTGACATGCGTTGCAGTGGGTAAACCATATATATAATTTGTGTTTCTTTTACTTATATACAACATACTTTTACATACATAGACATAATATTCAGAGGCTTATATTTAAAAGCACCTTGTTAATTTTTACTTCTGACTGCAAAAGAAAGCAATTGGCATTATGACAAAATTTATTGACAGTTGACACTTTTCAAAGCAATTAATATTGGTTCAATATTTAATTTTCACACAGCAATAAATTAAAATATCAATATGATTAGCGTTAAATGTGTCATTTATCATTTATTACTTACATTAATCTATATGCCTAATTTTTGTTACCACCATCATCTTTTTGTACTAATCTTGATAAAACTTTTGACTTATGATGTCAATTTATTATCACAATATTAAACCTCGTTATCATCGCTCAAAAGGTTTTAAGATGTAATTAGCACTCGAGATATGCCATTTATCACCATCAAAATTTGCCTAATTAAAAATCAGGTTGATCGACTTGGTTAGATTGATTTATTACACAAAATGAAAACAAAATCGATAAACTACAACTGACAAGATTGACGACGAATGTAAGATGGAGAGGAAATTAAAGTTGGTTTTATTTATTTCACTTAAAAACAATAACATTGATTAGAGACTAGTTGGTGACATTTTATTTAACTTTTCGAATATTGACAATAATCTGACTGCGAAGACGCCAGTCATAGATTGAGGGGTGCCTGAGGCGATTGTAAAGGAACAGTGTTGCCAGATGGGAGGGAAATTTGAAAATTTGAGAATGACAGATTTGAACTCAAAATTTAAAAAAAAAGAAACATAAAATTAGGGAATCGGATGTTGATGAAAAACATAAACTTCTCTTTCGGAAAGTTAAAAATACAAATTTAATGCATATTTCTATTAAATTTGAATTTGCCGCTGCCGCTAACTGATGTCACGTGACAAATTTTGACATTTCAAAGCACGTTGCCATATTTAAAAGTTAACCTCAAAATACAAGTCGTGTTATTTGAAACCAATAATAATTAATAATAAATAATTTAAAAATATATTTATTAATTTGATTATAAATCTATTTATTACAATGGACGATGATGATGTACCACAATTATCAGCAGAAACATTCAATATTTTACAACAGTTTTATGCAGAGCAGGCTGCTAAGGAAGATATTATATCTAAACAAAACGATGAAAAAATTGAGTTTCATGAAAATTGGGTAATTTTGGAAATACATATTAATATTTTGATATTTGATACACTAAATATAGCTCTTGGAAGTCTTTGGAAGGCTTTACAATTTATTCACCAGGATGACTATAAAAGACAAAACTAATGTACAATGCATTTAGCGAATATGCCAATTGTAAAGTATATTTTGTTCAATTTATTACAGCAAAAGCATCATTCTAAAAGTACATTTTATGCTAATATCTAATCTCGACTTAACACATTTGTGGACATGAATGCTTAGCATTCATTTTCATTATAACATGAAAGCTATAGCGTTTAAAGTCGAATATTTTGAATTTAGTTTCATCTAACCTCGGGCTTATGTAATTATTATACCCAACAAGGTACTATCTAACTGATTATGCAGGTATTTTCTTATTAACTTATCTTTTACCTGTAGTCACTAATAAGCTTGGGTATGTTTATTGCATAAAATAGAAGCGCAATACTTGATGTGGATGCTATAGAATTTATCTAGTATAAAACAATTAAAATGTGATAATCTGACTTTATAAACGGTGTGTAATCAATTTTTCGGTGTTACAACTAATTTAAAAATAAAATCACTGTCAATTTTTTTCAATTGGTTGAAACTTTTACTCTGCGAACATGTTACACTGCTTGCTATCAGTTTATTATAGCAACTTCTATTCATACATCACATACTGTAATATATTTTTAGAATTTTTATCGGAATTATATTTAAGCAAAATATTTAAGCTTCAGAAAACAGCATTACATATAATTTTTAACTTTTCCAATAAATACTTCTTCAGCAGCATTTTTCCAAAATATAATATTCTAACAATCTATGTATTTTTCTACTGATCTTTTATCAAAAACAATTTGGAACTTTTAAAGATGTCTTCCAGTTCCTCTATCTACGACACCAGATTCAAACTTATATTGAACACACTCTATTAATATAATCGATGGCTTAGGTAATTAATTTATGATTAAACTTTAACTTACTTGGCAACAAAAAATTCCATATTACTTCAGTTAGTATTATTATTTTTGATAATGCAAAAATTTGATCAAGATAATAAATAAAAGTTAATAAATAAAATAAATATATTTAATATAATGATCAAAATTCCTTAAATACACCTATAATTTTAAATTTTAGCAATTAAGCCAGTTTTGGTATGACGATAACACAATACAGAGTTTAGTTAACATCATAATAAACTCAGTAGATGAAGGAGCACATGTCGCTCTAATATCATGTCCTTCATTATATAAACACTTAAAAGAAAATTGTACACAAAAGAATATCAAAGGTACATTACCCAACCACAAATACATCCATTAAATAAAATAAATTATAACAATATTTCCTTTACCTTTTAGTAAAATTATTGGAATATGATAAACGATTTGCTGTGCATGAAGACTTTGTGTTCTATGATTACAATGAACCTTTAAATCTGCCTAAAGAGCTAGAAAAATATTTCGACTTGGTAATAATGGATCCACCGTTCTTAGCAGAAGAGTGTTTAACTAAAGCGTCTAAAACTGCAAAACATTTATCGAAACACAAAATTATCTTATGCACCGGTGCTACGATGGAGGAGTTGGCGAATAAAGAACTTGGGGTTAAAAGAACTGGTTTTGTACCGCATCATAAGAATAATTTGGGAAATGAATTTTGTTGTTACAGTAATTATGAGTTGCCTAATAAATTTTAATATAGAGAAATTGATACAGGGGTTTTATTTTTTGTCAGAAATTTGAATTTAAATATTCTGATTGACTGTTTATGAAATTATATTGAAGAAAATATAAATTCAAATACATTTGGAAAATGATTTAGCTAATATTCAAATTTTATTCAATTTGTTAGTGCTGGTACCTAAATGTTCTGGCTAGTCTGAATATATTCAGTCGAGTTAAAATATGTTCTAGATAGTCTGGAAACGTTTTGGCTAGTCAAAAAATGTCTAGATAGTCTGAAAATGCTTTGGCTAGTCTATAAATGTTGTTGATAGTTTGAAAATGTCCTGGCTACTTGAAAATATTTTGGCTAGTGTGAAAATATTTTGGCTAGTTTTAAAATGTTCTGGATAGTTAGAAAATGTTATGGCTAGTAGGCAAATGTTTTGGCTAGTCTGAAAATGCTTTGGATAATCTGAGAATATTCTGATAAGTTAAAAATGTCCTAGATAGTCTGAAATGCTGTTGGCTAATAAGAAAATAATGTTCTGGCTAGTCTGAATTTTTTTTGGCTAGTTAGAAAATGTTCTGGCTGGTAGGAAAATATTCTGGCTAGTCTAAAAATATTTTGGCTAGTTTGAAAATGCTCTGTCTAATCTGAAAATGTTCTAGCCAGTCTGAGAATGTCCTCGTTAGTTTAAAAATGTCCTAGATGGTCTGAAATGCTTTTGGCTAGTAAGAAAATGTTCTGACTAGTAGAAAAATGTTGTGGTTAGTAGGAAAATATTTTGGGTAGTCTGAACATGCTTTGGCTAGTTAGAAATTGTTCTGTCTAGTTAGTAAATGCTGCGGCTATTTAGAAAATGTCCTGGCTAGTAAAACAAAATACGTGTTGGTTTGAAGATGCTTTTGGCTAGTAGGAAAATGTTCTGGATAGCCTGAAAATATTTGGGTAGCCTCTAAATGCTTTGGCTAGCAAACAAATGTTCTGGCTAGTGGGAAAATGTACTGGTTGGTCTGAAAATATTTTAGCTTGTTTGAAAATGTTCTGGCTTATAGGCAAATGTTAGCCAGAACATTAGAAAAATGTACTGGCTAGTCTAATAATGTTCTAGATAATCTGAAAATATTTTGGCTAGTCTAAAAATTCTCTGGCAAATCTGAAAATGTTGTGGCTAATAGAAAAATTGTTCTAGCTAGTACTAAAAAATATTTGGCTAGTCTGAGAATGCTCTGGCTTATCTGAAAATATTCTATTATCTGAGAATATTCTGGTTAGTCTAAAAATTTCTTAGATAAACTGAGAAGATTTGGCTAATTAGAAAATGTTCAGACTAGTAAAAAAATGTTCCGGCTAGTAGAAACATGTTGTGGCTAGTCTAAAAATGTTCGGGATAGTCTGAGAATATTCTGGTTAGTCTAAAAATGTCCTGGATGGTCTGAAATGTCTCAGCTAGTTAGAAAATGTTTGGGCTAGTTAGACAGCAGGTCTCTGCATAATGCTGATTAGATAATATTATTATTTAAATAATACTTCACACAAACATTATTACCTTACCAAATGAGAAAAATAAAAATACACATAAAATTCCATTAATTATAATTGAAGATAGTTGATATTTCAACATTAACCATTTCTGAACATCTGCATTTCTAATTAAAGTCATTTTTATTTCTTCTCCTCCCTAATTAATAATACGTATACTTCTTATGAAACTTGCAGAACTTCCTATACTGCCAATTGCTATGCACGCCCTTGTCAGTCTTCATACAAGTGCATTCAACTTCCACACTTCCCTTATCTTCTTCCACGTCTTTTAAGGGCTCCAATTTTTCCACCTCCAATCTGGTTTGTTCCTTGTTCTGGTTTGAAGCAGTGCGAACTGCTCTGGGGGCTGCTTTTACGTTATGCGAGGCACTTTCAAGGGGGCGCCGGAATAAAACATCGCAAACCTCATCAGAATCGTTGGTAGAGGCTACTTTGGTGGTAGGTTGATCACTGGCTGGACGTTTTACTTCAGAAACACTTCGAGCAGTGGTTGGACCTAGTTCTCTGCTAGATTTGTGGTGAATTTTAGGTTTGATTTCTAGGCCCGCAGGTAGACGTTCTGATGGTTTGTTATTCGCGTTTAAGACTTCGCGAATATGTAATTTTTGGTCGTCATCTTCATCTTTTCCACGAGTCCTGAAAGAGAAATATGTTTAAATTAACTAACTAGCACTTGGGTAATAAAATATTTTTGAACAAGTACCTCTTTGATTTATCTTCATCAGGTTTTTCCTTACTGGATCTATAATAACTCTAGGCTTTTCAGCAACCATCTCATTTTCCTTCAAATTTTTGGTTGACCTAGGGACTGGTTTCAAGTCATGATCACGCGGTAAAATCACTTTATCCTCCGAGGTAGATTTAGCTCTAAATAAGGTCCTTCGTTTTGTATCTATATCCAAAGAGCGTTTAGGCGAAGACACTTTTCTGCAAATAAAAAAAGAAATAAACAAACTAATTATACCAGATTATTGGGGTAATTCTGCCTCATAGCATAGCTTTGTCATGGCAACGCTATCTTATGCTCATTTCTTGCTAGTCTATCTATTATCTGTGCGATCAGGCGTATTTTTCATATAAACTAGCAAGGAAGAATGTTATAATAACAGAATCTTCGATGACGCAGTTATCATAAGATTCTTCCTTGCTTGTTTATGAAAAATATGCCTGATCGCATAGCAAATAGATAAACATTTTCACAGTTTTCACTACCAATAAACAAGCATAAGACAACGTGTCAATGACAATGTCATGCTATGAGGTGGAATTTCCCCATATATTTTATAAGTTAATTACACCAACCTGTGTTCTTCAAGAGAACTTCCACTAATTGCCAAGTGTAGTTTACCTTTGCTCATCCCACGGTTTTTAGAAAGTTTTGCAACAACCTTATCTTTAGCTGTTTTGTAAATTGTTTTCTTAGATTCTCGCATTTTCGGAACATCGTCAGTGGATTCTGTTGTCGATGGAAGATTAGATGTTTTCTTAAAAGCACCTTTTCGCTTAGGCGAGGCTGTTCTGCTGGTGTCAGTACTTGAATACTCCCCCTGATTCCTTTGGAGACATTGTATCGGTTGCGAGCTCAACTGACTCGATGTGCAAGCAATTTCTGTTAATTTTCTTTCCTTGTCCTCAATTTCAGACTTTGAAGGCTCAGTGGATGAAATCGGTTTTAGACATACGATACACGATGGCGATTTATTGGCGTTCATTTCGCCGCTTGATTGGGTTTTTGGAGCAGATATTTGAACATCTATGACGTCTTTACACTTCGATCTTTCGTTAACCGCTTGCTGTATCTTTCTACCCGCATTGCTAGCAGACGTTTTTCTGGCCACAGGATTTTCTTGAATCGTAAGATGTTTCTTTTCAGTTATTCTCCGTGGTGAAGCTGTTTTGGCCACCGTTCGATCTTGAATAATCATTTGAGTTGCTATGATTTGCTCCGAGCATCGAGAAGTATCATTGTCATTGGACAAGATTCCGCTAAATTTTGGACACAATGACGGTCTGTCAGAGTACATTGATTCAGATAATGAACTCGTATCAAAAGGGGATTTCTCTCTATAATAATCAGAATCTGTTTTACTTTATGGTGTCCGTCTCTTGTTGGTAGTTTTTTTCATCCCGCCTCCCACTTTCTCTGGTATTTTGGTTGCGGCTTGAGGTGAAGCCGGTGCACTGTCGTATACATTTCAGGCGGTGCATTATATTGACCAATGGTTCGTGGTTTGGTACAGGACCACGATTACCTTGATAGTA
>NW_020539726.1:33771132-33791936 GCF_003426905.1 Ctenocephalides felis | reverse complement strand
ATAATAATAATAATAAATAATTTAAAAATATATTTATTAATTTGATTAAAATCTATTTATTACAATGGACGATGATGATGTACCACAATTATCAGCAGAAACATTCAATATTTTACAACAGTTTTATGCAGAGCAGGCTGCTAGGAAGATATTATATCTAAACAAAACGATGAAAAAATTGAGTTTCATGAAAATTGGGTAATTTTGGAAATACATATTAATATTTTGATATTTGATACACTAAATATAGCTCTTGGAAGTCTTTGGAAGGTTTACAATTTATTCACCAGGATGACTATAAAAGACAAAACTAATGTACAATGCATTTAGCGAATATGCCAATTGTAAAGTATATTTTGTTCAATTTATTACAGCAAAAGCATCATTCTAAAAGTACATTTTATGCTAATATCTAATCTCGACTTAACACATTTGTGGACATGAATGCTTAGCATTCATTTTCTTATAACATGAAAGCTATAGCGTTTAAAGTCGAATATTTTGAATTTAGTTTCATCTAACCTCGGGCTTATGTAATATTATAATACCCAAGGGTACTATCTAACTGATTATGCAGGTATTTTCTTATAACTTATCTTTTACCTGTAGTCACTAATAAGCTTGGGTATGTTTATGTTATTGCATAAAATAGAAGCGCAATACTTGATGTGGATGCTATAGAATTTATCTAGTATAAAACAATTAAAATGTTGATAATCTGACTTTATAAACGGTGTTTAATCAATTTTTCGGTGTTACAACTAATTTAAAAATAAAATCACTGTCAATTTTTTCAATTGGTTGAAACTTTTACTCTGCGAACATGTTACACTGCTTGCTATCATTTATTATAGCAACTTTATCATACATCACATACTGTAATATATTTTTAGAATTTTTATCGGAATTATATTTAAGCAAAAATTTAAGCTTCAGAAAACAGCATTACATATAATTTTTAACTTTTCCAATAAATACTTCTTCAGCAGCATTTTTCCAAAATAATATTCTAACAATCTATGTATTTTTCTACTGATCTTTTATCAAAAACAATTTGGAACTTTTAAAGATGTCTTCCAGTTCGTCTATCTACGACACCAGAAAAACTTATATTGACACACTCTATTAATATAATCGAGGGGCTAGGTAATTAATTTATGATTAAACTTTAACTTACTTGGCAACAAAAAATATATACTTCAGTTAGTATTATTATTTTTGATAATGCAAAAATTTGATCAAGATAATAAATAAAAAGGATAAATAAAATAAATATATTTAATATAATGATCAAAATTCCTTAAATACACCTATAATTTTAAATTTTAGCAATTAAGCCAGTTTTGGTACGACGATAACACAATACAGAGTTTAGTTAACATCATAATAAACTCAGTAGATGAAGGAGCACATGTCGCTCTAATATCATGTCCTTCATTATATAAACACTTAAAAGAAAATTGTACACAAAAGAATATCAAAGGTACATTACCCAACCACAAATACATCCATTAAATAAAATAAATTATAACAATATTTCCTTTACCTTTTAGTAAAATTATTGGAATATGATAAACGATTTGCTGTGCATGAAGACTTTGTGTTCTATGATTACAATGAACCTTTAAATCTGCCTAAAGAGCTAGAAAAATATTTCGACTTGGTAATAATGGATCCACCGTTCTTAGCAGAAGAGTGTTTAACTAAAGCGTCTAAAACTGCAAAACATTTATCGAAACACAAATTATCTTATGCAGCAACGAGTGCTACGAGAGGAGTTGGCGAATAAAGAACTGGGGTTAAAAGAACTGGTTTTGTACCGCATCATAAGAATAATTTGGGAAATGAATTTTGTTGTTACAGTAATTATGAGTTGCCTAATAAATTTTAATATAGAGAAATTGATACAGGGGTTTTATTTTTTGTCAGAAATTTGAATTTAAATATTCTGATTGACTGTTTATGAAATTATATTGAAGAAAATATAAATTCAAATACATTTGGAAAATGATTTAGCTAATATTCAAATTTTATTCAATTTGTTAGTGCTGGTACCTAAATGTTCTGGCTAGTCTGAATATATTCAGTCGAGTTAAAATATGTTCTAGATAGTCTGGAAACGTTTTGGCTAGTCAAAAAATGTCTAGATAGTCTGAAAATGCTTTGGCTAGTCTATAAATGTTGTTGATAGTTTGAAAATGTCCTGGCTACTTGAAAATATTTTGGCTAGTGTGAAAATATTTTGGCTAGTTTTAAAATGTTCTGGATAGTTAGAAAATGTTATGGCTAGTAGGCAAATGTTTTGGCTAGTCTGAAAATGCTTTGGATAATCTGAGAATATTCTGATAAGTTAAAAATGTCCTAGATAGTCTGAAATGCTGTTGGCTAATAAGAAAATAATGTTCTGGCTAGTCTGAATTTTTTTTGGCTAGTTAGAAAATGTTCTGGCTGGTAGGAAAATATTCTGGCTAGTCTAAAAATATTTTGGCTAGTTTGAAAATGCTCTGTCTAATCTGAAAATGTTCTAGCCAGTCTGAGAATGTCCTCGTTAGTTTAAAAATGTCCTAGATGGTCTGAAATGCTTTTGGCTAGTAAGAAAATGTTCTGACTAGTAGAAAAATGTTGTGGTTAGTAGGAAAATATTTTGGGTGTTCTGAACATGCTTTGGCTAGTTAGAAATTGTTCTGTCTAGTTAGTAAATGCTGCGGCTATTTAGAAAATGTCCTGGCTAGTAAAACAAAATACGTGTTGGTTTGAAGATGCTTTTGGCTAGTAGGAAAATGTTCTGGATAGCCTGAAAATATTTGGGTAGCCTCTAAATGCTTTGGCTAGCAAACAAATGTTCTGGCTAGTGGGGAAAATGTACTGGTTGGTCTGAAAAATTTTAGCTTGTTTGAAAATGTTCTGGCTTATAGGCAAATGTTAGCCAGAACATTAGAAAAATGTACTGGCTAGTCTAATAATGTTCTAGATAATCTGAAATATTTTGGCTAGTCTAAAAATTCTCTGGCAAATCTGAAATGTTGTGGCTAATAGAAAATTGTTCTAGCTAGTACTAAAAAATATTTGGCTAGTCTGAGAATGCTCTGGCTTATCTGAAAATATTCTATTATCTGAGAATATTCTGGTTAGTCTAAAAATTTCTTAGATAAACTGAGAAGATTTGGCTAATTAGAAAATGTTCAGACTAGTAAAAAAATGTTCCGGCTAGTAGAAACATGTTGTGGCTAGTCTAAAAATGTTCGGGATAGTCTGAGAATATTCTGGTTAGTCTAAAAATGTCCTGGATGGTCTGAAATGTCTCAGCTAGTTAGAAAATGTTTGGGCTAGTTAGACAGCAGGTCTCTGCATAATGCTGATTAGATAATATTATTATTTAAATAATACTTCACACAAACATTATTACCTTACCAAATGAGAAAAATAAAAATACACATAAAATTCCATTAATTATAATTGAAGATAGTTGATATTTCAACATTAACCATTTCTGAACATCTGCATTTCTAAATTAAAGTCATTTTTATTTCTTCTCCTCCCTAATTAATAATACGTATACTTCTTATGAAACTTGCAGAACTTCCTATACTGCCAATTGCTATGCACGCCCTTGTCAGTCTTCATACAAGTGCATTCAACTTCCACACTTCCCTTATCTTCTTCCACGTCTTTTAAGGGCTCCAATTTTTCCACCTCCAATCTGGTTTGTTCCTTGTTCTGGTTTGAAGCAGTGCGAACTGCTCTGGGGGCTGCTTTTACGTTATGCGAGGCACTTTCAAGGGGGCGCCGGAATAAAACATCGCAAACCTCATCAGAATCGTTGGTAGAGGCTACTTTGGTGGTAGGTTGATCACTGGCTGGACGTTTTACTTCAGAAACACTTCGAGCAGTGGTTGGACCTAGTTCTCTGCTAGATTTGTGGTGAATTTTAGGTTTGATTTCTAGGCCCGCAGGAAGACGTTCTGATGGTTTGTTATTCGCGTTTAAGACTTCGCGAATATGTAATTTTTGGTCGTCATCTTCATCTTTTCCACGAGTCCTGAAAGAGAAATATGTTTAAATTAACTAACTAGCACTTGGGTAATAAAATATTTTTGAACAAGTACCTCTTTGATTTATCTTCATCAGGTTTTTCCTTACTGGATCTATAGATAACTCTAGGTTTTTCAGCAACCATCTCATTTTCCTTCAAATTTTTGGTTGACCTAGGGACTGGTTTCAAGTCATGATCACGCGGTAAAATCACTTTATCCTCCGAGGTAGATTTAGCTCTAAATAAGGTCCTTCGTTTTGTATCTATATCCAAAGAGCGTTTAGGTGAAGACACTTTTCTGCAATTAAAAAATGGAATAAACAAACTAATTATACCAGATTATTGGGGGTAATTCTGCCTCATAGCATAGCTTTGTCATGGCAACGCTATCTTATGCTCATTTCTTGCTAGTCTATCTATTATCTGTGCGATCAGGCGTATTTTTCATATAAACTAGCAAGGAAGAATGTTATAATAACAGAATCTTCGATGACGCAGTTATCATAAGATTCTTCCTTGCTTGTTTGTATGTAAAATACGCCTGATCACATAGCTAATTGATGAACATTTTCACGGTTTTCACTACCAATAAACAAGCATGAGAAAACGTGTCAATGACAATGTCATGCTATGAGGTGGAATTTCCCCATATATTTTATAAGTTTATTTATTACACCAACCTGTGTTCTTCAAGAGAACTTCCACTAATTGCCAAGTGTAGTTTACCTTTGCTCATCCCACGATTTTTAGAAAGTTTTGCAACAACCTTATCTTTAGCTGTTTTGTAAATTGTTTTCTTAGATTCTCGCATTTTCGGAACATCGTCAGTGGATTCTGTTGTCGATGGAAGATTTTGATGTTTTCTTAAAAGCACCTTTTCGCTTAGGCGTGGCTGTTCTGCTCGTGTCAGTACTTGAATACTCCCCTGATTCTTTTGGAGACATTGTAGTAGGTTGCGAGCTCAACTGACTTGATGTGCAAGCAATTTCTGTTAATTTTCTTTCCTTGTCCTCAATTTCAGACTTTGAAGGCTCAGTGGATGAAATCGGTTTTAGACATACGATACACGATGGCGATTTATTAGGGTTCATCTCGCCGCTTGATTGGGTCTTTGGCGCCGAAATTTTAACATCCATGTCATCTTTACATTTTGATCTTTCGTTAACCACTTGCTGTATCTTTCTACCCGCATTGCTAGCAGACGTTTTTCTGGCCACAGGATTTTCTTGAATCGTAAGATGTTTCTTTTCAGTTATTCTCCGTGGTGAGGCTGTTTTGGCCACCGTTCGATCTTGAATAATCATTTGAGTTGCTATGATTTGCTCCGAGCATCGAGAAGTATCATTGTCATTGGACAAGATTCCGCTAAATTTTGGACACAATGAGGGTCTGTCAGAGTACATTGATTCAGATAATGAACTCGTATCAAAAGGAGATTTCTCTCTATAATAATCAGAATCTGTTTTACTTATGGTGTCCGTCTCTTGTTGGTAGTTGTTCATCCCGCCTCCGCACTTTCTCTGGGTATTTGGTTGCGGCAATTGAGGTGAAGCCGGTGCACTGTCGTATACATTTTCAGGCGGTGCATTATATTGACCAATGGTTCGGGGGTTTGGTACAGGACCACGATTACCTTGATTGTAGTGCATTGGCGGATATTGACCACCACTCGGGTTCCGAGGATCTTGGTCACGCATTGTATTTGCTGGAGGAAATGATGTATTTGGTGGCCCAGATTTTGGATTCGCCGTAGTGTTGTACTGATTGTTTACAATATGACCTCGATGATCAGGAGGCGATCCTGGAAAATTTGATGCCGCGTTGTGATGTCCGGGACCCGGTCCACTAGGAAAAGGCGCTTTGGATGAGGAATCACGCACACTCGGACTGAACTTTACATTATATGGATCCATGCCGCTGCGGGGTCCTGAATTTGGTGGCATTAATGCTCTGGGTGTAGTTTGCGTTGAGAAAATACTTTTTTGGTCGTCTTGAGTTGAACCGCCACCACCAGCTAGTGGGGCAGGGCTAGCACCGCCTGAATCGCACGGTGCATTGGATTCCGATATATTTTCATCCGCTTGTTCAGGGCAAGGTCCACCGCGGTTGGGGCCAGAAGGCCCTCCGACTCCTAGACCGCATGGTTTTGAATCGCATGGAGCTTCTGCATTTGGACCATGTGGGCTTTCTTCTCCTGCACAAGGTCCTTTTGAATTGCACGACTCTCCAGGATGGGACTGTCCTTGTGGCCCAGGATCAGCTGACTTTTGACAACCAGGAGATTGTTGCCCAGGATTACAAGGACTCTGACCACCGCCAGCAATATCATGCGCTCCTACATTGCCAGGACCTGGACGACCACCAAAAGGACCCGCGGGTCCTGGCCTATAAGGACCTCCGTGAGGACCACCGTGAGGACCCGCATGATCAGGACCCGGCCCGTGGGGTCCTCCGTGAGGACCACCAGGAGTACCACTATGAGGGCCTGGCCCGTGTGGTGCCGGACCACCACCGCAAGCACCCGGACCTCCGGGACCTGGTCCGTGGGGTCTTGGAGCCCCACCACAGGCACCTGCACCTCCAGGTGCAGGCCCGTGAGATGCTGGACCACTACCGCAGGCACCTGCACCTCCAGGACCAGGTCCGTGAGATGGTGGACCACCTCCGCAAGCACCCGGGCCACCTGGACCTGGTCCGTGTGGTCCTGGACTGCTACCACAGCCACCTGCACCTCCAGGAGCTGGCCCGTGGGGTCCTGGGCCACCGCCAGGCCCGTGGGGTCCTGGGCCACCGCCAGGCCCGTGGGGTCCTGGGCCACTTCCGCAAGGACCAGGTCCTCCAGGTCCGGGCCCATGCGGCGCAGGACCTCCGCCACTTGGACCTCCACAACTAGGCCCCGCGGGCATAGAGCTCTTTTTTGCTGATACCGGTATTATGGGATATGTGGCTCCGGGACCATGGGCGGGTGTAAAAGGACCGCCAGGAATCATTGGTTTTGAAGCACAGCAAGTTGCGGGGCCATCGCCTTGTGTGCACGGTGCTCCTCCGGCACCACAGCATGATCCATGGGTGCAACCTGGGCCGCAAGGGCCTATGGTACTACAGGAAGATGCCGATTGCATTGACGCGCATTGCCGAAATCTGTGGTAGTCTATACATTTAATCAGCCTCTTTTTCAACCTCTGTAATATAAGAAAACAAATTTTGTATAGACTAGAAATATTTATTATCTTATATATAAAAATGGAGCTCTCGATCAAATGATTCGGTAAAACTCGAAAACGGCTAAAGCAATTCGGCCAGTCTAAGTCTTGAAAAATTTGTGCCAATCAAGAGATGGTCGGAAAGGTGAGATAATATTTCAAAATCGCGTAGAATCTTTACATTTTTAATTTGAAATTTTTTGTAGAAGCGTAATTTAAATAAAACAATGGACGATGGCTAACGTGTCAAATGTCAAACGGTTTGACAGATGATGTGCAATTACGTTTAATAGGAAGTTTTACATGAATATTATTTAATTATGATTAAATTGTAGTAAGTAGTTTTGTTTGTAGCTTTATTTATACATAAAAACGTTATTAAACTGGCCGAAAGTTTTACTAGAAACTCAAAATACCAACTTTTTTGAAATGTTAATATGAAAATGCATTTTTTGGCGTTGTAGCACTTTTTCTTTGCAAATCATATTTTTCTCAAAGACGGTGCTCTGAAATATCTCATTTGTATAATTATATACTCATTGGTATTTATAAAAGATTTCCTAAGTTATATTATTCTTTAAAATTTTAAACCTAAATTTAAAATTCAGAACCTAAATTTGGTATCGATCAAAGGAACGTTTTGTCAAATAACATTTTTCCAGTTATAATTTACCAGAATATATCGAAAAATAGATGGTAATATGTGAAGGTCCGGGGTTAAAAAGGTCCACCACCTATGTGTCGACAACCAGTAAAGTTAAGCATTATTTAATAACAATATTTGAAAGCAGAGGGAGAAAGATGTACAACCAGCTATAACCTTGATTTATATGACTTTGCTATCGGGACATAAACGGTAATTTTTGAAAATCCATAATAAAAGTATTTTCTTCCGTTGGTAGTTTTTTAGCATTAGTTAAAAATGTAATTATTTTGTATAATACCTTTAAAATTAAAATAAGACATTAAACCTGTTTGCCACCTGTCCGTTCAAAGTTACTCCGTCTATGGGGTAAAAAGGCCTAGGTAACAAATTTTTGAAAGACATCAAAATGCACATTTCTACAATGGTGAAGTAGTTGGCAGTTTTATTGAACGTAGTCAGATAATTGTTTGTTTGAAATGTGTTATTTGTTGTGATATAATTGGTTTGGTTTTCACAATATAGTTTATATTTGCTCGAAGTCAAATTGGACCTTTGTGCCTCGCCCTGCTCTACATGTATACTTTTTATTAAATTTACTTCAATTCATCGAATGTTTTTGAAACTTTTCAAAAAGCAGGCTAAAGAAGAAATACTTAATTCATATTCAAATCACTCCTCGCAGAAATTTGAAATTTATAAGCTCAGTAGTATTATTTACAATTATACACAAAATCCAGAATCCAAAAGAATCTGAAAGACTTGAAACGTAATCAATAAGTCGAAAGACCAAAAAAGACTTGGATTGGATTATACTATGTTTTCTTTAGAAAGTGTATGAAATTTCCAGTTTGATTGCATTGACAAAATATAGATAAACTAATGGGGTTTATAATACCTCATTGTATATAGCATTCAAACAACACATTCTTATGCACTAAAAGTATTAATATTTTTGATTCTCTAGAAATTGTTTAGAATATACCTTACTTAGCAAAACAACGTTTGCCGGGTCAGCTAGTATTTATTATAAATTTATAAATTTAATTTACCGTTCCCTTCGACTCCTTTGGGCAACAGGAACATTCTGTATTCTTCGAACACGAGCTTTTGCAATAACTCGAGTTACATGGCTGAGGAGCCACTCGGCAATGATTTTTCGGAAGTTGGACAAACAATAACACATCCTATGAAATGGAAATTGAAATTTAGATACATTGTCACAATATGTAAAGAATAAATAAAAATTAAATTCTTACAATGCACAAGAGAATGATAAACCCGCAAACGTAGGCATTGTACAATTCTGTGGTCGCCGATTCACAATCTCCCACAAACTCGGGAACTTCAGTAGTAGTCTGATCTACAGTATCTTTGGAAAATTATAAAGATATGTTTAATTCAAAGTAAATTGTAAATGTCGAAAAAAAATTTATTTTAGCTTCTTTTTTATTAAAAATAATAAACTCTTACCAGGCTTTGGTGATTCTGCTGCTCCTGGTTCTTCAGAACTTGGAGGAAGAACTGTGAAATTTCTGCAAATCAGGTCTATATATGGCTGCAACCACACTAGGAAAATAATATTCCAACATATTTATAAATAAACCATATTTAGTATAATGAAAAATCACACAAAATGTAATATATGGTTCTAAAGTTGAAGTGCTGGAAACTTCTGCATTGCTTGTTTAAAAACAATAGTGATTGTCTAGTCTGGTGAATTACCAAGATCTTTTAAAATCAATTTATACTTTTTTAAGTCACCTGGTCAGCAATTAAGAAAAACATAATATTATTTATCAATTTATTTAAATGTTAGTAACTTACTTAATATCGGTTGTTCCTTGCAAACGCTCACATCAATTGCAGCTATTGAAACAAAAAGAAATGCCATCGTTACGGCGAAGAAGGATTTTGTTACATGAGTACATGCCATGATCTTAAAAAAATATTAACAAATTATCAAAATAATAAACAATTTATCAAAAGTAATGAATGATGTTTCAAACCTTTTAATATTAACAGATTCTTATAGATTGTGTGTTGAATATTAGCTAATGTGAATATTTTATGGTAGCATTTGAATAGGCAATAAAAAAACACTTCACTGTTCTTGATCTTCAAAAATTAATTTTTTGTGAGATTTTTTAATAATCGTTCCAAAAAATTTATTATTAAAATTACTTGTATATTTAAAATGTGTGTCATCAGTAAGCAAAAAAAAATTTCAAAGGTAATAAGAGTACTACTAGGAAAATGGTTGAAGGAAAACCAAGAATTCAAGAATTTTGATAGCTATCTAGAAGGTATAAGAAAGAACTAATAATTTTTATGAAGCTGCAAATGTTCTAAGATAAATATTTTTTCTTTATAAATTATGTTCAGATCATTAGTGCCAAAAGTGATTATAAATAAATAAACGTGTTCAGAGAGCATGGTTTTAAATTGTTCAGAGTTGTTAAAATTATAAACACGTTTATTGATTTTTTGGAGGTATATTGCAATTATTAGTAACATTTCTCATTTAAGGCATGTTTTTGGACCAAATGACCCTGGTTCAAATGTTTTAAGTTTAAAGATTCTCACAGTTTTTCTATTCTTAATAAATATAAAAGTTTCTCTTTTTTATCAATTCTATGAAGTTTTCAAACCTTTTCACACAAAATATTTTTACAGTTTGTCTTAGTTGGTGTTTTTTGCGTGTTGGATTAAGTGGTTAAGTTTGTTGTAAAAATTATGTTTTTATAATATTTCATTCAAATTACTAATATTTTAGTACTTACAACAATATGCAATCCCCTATCGCAAGTACCTCCGACTGATATTGATTTAATTGTATAAATTGTATGAATTATCAATACAATCAGACCAATTATACTAATGGCCACTAAAGCTGATTTCATGTGCATTCCACTGAAATATAGAACATACAAATTAAAAATCACATTTCCCGGGTAGAATGGTAATTCTGTATTAGGGATCTATCTTCGTATGAGTTGGTAGTAACAAAATGTTAAAAGATTATGTATTTGCTGTGCGATCAGGCGTTTTATTAACAAAACCTAAATTTACGTATGTGTTATCAATGAGACATCAGAAAGATGCACTTATGATAAAATTGTTGTTTGACGTTTGTGCCTTTTGGAGGTTAGGATTTATGTGTAAAACGCCAGATAGCACAGCAAATACATAGGTTTTTGACAGTTTGTTTTTACCAGCTCACACAAAGATATAGTATAAAAAATGTCTTCGAAAAAAGGCTAGGCATAAAATTTAGTGACATTCAAATTATAAACAATGTAAACTTATCAAAAATTTATTTTTCAAAATAAGCAAGTAATATGTTGTGTATAAGTACTATTTATAAAAAATGATCCAAAATGGTGTAAATATAGAATATTTCAATGAAAAATTCTGGCCTTAACTTACTAAACATATTAGTTGAGTTATAAAGGATTGCGTGCATACAAATATCGAAAATTTAATTTTTTTATTATTTATTATTACTATTAGTTCAAATCAATCTTACTCTTCGTCCATCTCCGATATTGGGTCAATAGGAATACAATCTCGAAAAAATCGAAAATTGTCTGCCGAAAAAATGACTCCTCGATAGTAGTAAATCAGGCATATCATTAGAACTATCAAATTTAGGAAGGAAATTATCATGGAGATGGCATAAATAGTATCTGGAAAATAGTAAAAAATAATTGTTATTTTCAATTTATTTGGTAGTATGTATTTGATACTTATTATATAATAATATTACTATTTTTATTATAACTAATAGTTAAACAAAAATGAGTATGAAAACATAAATTTAGTAGTGAAAATCGTGTTGTTGATTTTTGTTAAGGTCTAAAAACGTCTAAAAACGCCTTTCTTCTAAATAAATGCTATTTTTCTGAAAATCCTCATTCTATTTAAAAAAAAACTGTTTATTTAGAAGATACCAGTTAGCTACATTACTATATAAAATATACAATAAATCAAATTAAGATGTAAATGATTTGCGTAGACAAAATTTCCACAAAAAACATGTATCATAAACTTTTTTTGGTTCACTTTGATATTTGAGTTTAAAATTTTATTTATTACTTAAATATAAATAATATTTTTGATTTTATTGCAAAACTCGTATTTTTACTCGTACAAACTTTTTATTAGATTTTTTTATAATATTTTTTAAATTCAATTGTATAATAAATAGTTTAAAGTACTTACAGCTGCATGTTTGAAGCATCATCGTTGTAACTTGTATTTCTTAATTATATTCTAAAAAATAAAAATGACTTATTCGTGAAATGCGTTGTGATATTCATTAGAAAAAACAAATCTAATTAGGCAATTGTTTTTAATGCCAATGAAACAATAAATTGCCAAGGTAACTTGGTTCAATAAATATTAATACTATGATTAATAAATATATTAAAAAATATAGTAATACATATTTTAAAATTTTTATATTGTGTTCAATTTAATGCTTCTTCACCAAATCGAGGCTAATTATTTAATTTCTTTTATTTTTTAAAATTCTCTCAGTAAGATCATTTATTATTTATTCCTTGCATTGGGTTTGCATCTAACTGCAGATCTTACTCTAAGATGTTCTTAGTTAAATTTTTAGGTTTGCTGACGTAGTCTAAATGAAAAACACATTTTGTTAATGGATAATAAGCAATTTGTCAATCAAAAAATTGTTTGGATCAAATGGAATGGCTTTTAGATCATTTTTGTCATATTTTGGGTTTTTATTTCTGCAAAGGTAATAAGCCAGTAGTCACCTTAAGCTCACAAAGAGTTGTGAGTTGTTTATGGTGAGGAAGTCTTGAAAAAACGGCTATGACAAACTAAGTTTACCAAATTTCGTTCTGATGATTTTTCATTCAAAGATCAAAAATGTTCTGGTCGTCCAGTTGAAGTTGATTACAAAAAAAATATTTCTACTCTAATCTGTTATCATCAACATAATGATCAATGTTGATGTCAACATTGAACAACAAAAGTGGCCTTAATTTAAGAATCAAAACAGCAAATCATTCTACTAATATTTGGAAATTTGGATAAAATTATTGAAGCTTGTTAGGATGATCTAATTACTTTATATAAAACTACTTGAATGGTAAACAATTCAATATTTATCATGATGTCAAATTGTACAGATTCAGTTTTTTGCTAATAAAAACCTCAAATTTTATAAAAGTTTGATGCTCCTTGACGTTTGAAAAATGACAAAAAGTCATTGATCAAAATAGACAATATATCACAGAATAAAGTTGTTACTTCCAGAAAAAAGTATCTTTGATATAATTAAATAAAAGAGTGCGCGTAAGGTTCTCACGCGATTGAAGTAAAACTTATTTGCTACTGTACAAGATGGCATTTAAGTAAAAATAAATTCATCGTATAACAATTTTGAATGATGTTTATTAGTAATATGGTAACACTCGTGATGCATACATTCATTAGTGTAAACCATTATACACATGTATATAATGATAAAATATAAATTATATATTTATAATAGCATTAAAATTATAAATAATATTTAAAAACAATAATGTAATTAAAGTCATACTTCAAATATGACATGGTCGGTTTGTCATTGTAATTAGCATTTAGAAATGAACCTTTATTAGAGAAATGAAGTAATTGCTGATTAAAAAATTCTTTAGTATATGTTCACACAGTGGATTATGTTAAACAACGCCTAAACAAATATTGTTTTTGCAACTTCACTCATCATGTAATAATTGTGTTTGAAAATGTAATTGAAATTAACATACATTCATTGACTGCCTGTATTTTTTTTTACTTTTTCACTGACGATATAATCTCATTCTTTGAACAACAGTAATATATGTCTTGCCTAAAAATATTTTCTATTTTGATAACTTTAAAGATTTATAGAAACTACGAATAATATAGAAATAATTTCTAATCAATTAACTTACGTTTATTACACGGCCCAAATGTTTAATTTGTTTTATTATTTTCAAGAAACAGGGTAAAATATTCTTCTGATTCAGGCATTTTTCATTAAATCAAGATTTGTACTGCGATGTAACTTTGAAGTGTTTATTTATCTATGCCGATTTCCTTGTTGATAACGGTATGCATAAAACGTTGATGCCGGTACGCATACAACGACAGATCTCTATTCACATACATACATAGAAATGATCTCATCGAGAGCGAATGACGAACAGTTCGGGCGTAACGGACTTCCGTTGCATTTGTACGGATTTACACCCTAGTGGCGCCTACAGAACTTCAAAAATTTCTTCATATAATCGAGGCTAATCATATTATTTCTTTTTATATTTTTCTATTTTATTCTATATTTATTCTTTTTATTCTTTCATTTTTTATAATTATCTCAGAATAGATCATTTGTTATTTGCTTCTGGTTAGTTGAATTTTTAGGGTTGCTGACGTAGTCCAAATGTAAAACATATTTTGTTAATGGATAGACATGCAATTTAGATGTTCATAAAAATAAAGTTTTTTTATTCGATAACGTAGTTTTTATTTGGCTTTTGTTGGAAGATGGTAAATGAAATCGAAAATTTTTGTCAAAGGCACTTTTATTTTTGCAAATGTGAAAAGGCATCTTAATTAAAAAAAAATCGCCAAAGTGATTTTTAAAAATAATCAAACTCAAAGATGTCTGTCATTTTAATTAAAGTCATTAATATAACAAATTTACGATATTACTGGTATAAATTCAGTATCACAATTCCAACAAATATTCAATAATACGTATACTTCTTATGAAATTTGCAGAACTTCCTATACTGCCAATTGCTATGCACGCCCTTATCAGTCTTCATACAAGTGCACTCAGTATCAGAATTAGGCACATCTTCCTCAACATCTTTCAAAGGTTCCAATTTATCCAACCTGGTCTGATCTTTGTTCTGGTTCGGAGCAGTACGAATCGCCCTGGTTGCCCCTTTTGAACCATGGTTGGAACCATCTAAGGAACGCCTATATAAAATATCACAAAACTCATCACTGTCTTTGGCTAATGTTGATGGTGGTCTATCACTTGCTGGTCGTCTAACTTCTCCTGTACTTCTTGTTGGTGCTTTTATTTCTTTACTTGATTTTTGGACTATTTTTGGTTTTATTTCCAAACCGCCAGGAAGACGTTCTGAAGGTTCGTTGTTTGTGGTGAGGACTTCTCGAACTTTTTGGGCGTCTTCTACGTTCTTGGACATTCTGATGGAAGTTAAAAACTTTTAATCTGTATTTTGAATATGTATTATAATTTACTAGTTTTTTACCTCTTTCTAGATTTATCCTGTTGATCAACATTGTCCCTGCTAGTTCTGTAAATGAGTCTGGGTCTTTCAGACGAGTCATAATCCTTCAAATTTTTACTTGAACGATAACCACGACTCAAGTCTCTATCCGAACTTGTTCTGGATCGATAAACAGTTCTTGGCTTTGTTTCCATATCCAACGACTGCTTTGATGACACCATTTTTCTGCATTATAAAATGCAGAAATTGTAAAACAAGTTGCAAACAGAGGGACTGATTCTGTTAAAAATGTTATGGCGAGGCCAACCTCTCGTAAGCTAGCAAGACCAAATTAGCAAAATCGATCCGGATTTGTGGTATTATTTAGTACTTATTTTGTACTAATTTGTACCACAAAAAAATTATAATAACAAAACTGGTACAAAATCTGAAATTCTCTATTTAACTACTAGATATTATAATGTCTTCACTATATTAGTTTCATTTGATTCTGCTCGTTCAATTTTTTTTTTCTATACTTTGAACTTGTACGTTGAAAATGATTCAGCATAGACGTAAGTACAATTTGGGGATGATTGGAAATGTAAGGGCAGGGGTATAAAATCTGAAATTAATTAATGTAAAACTAAATATTATATTGCTCATAATGTGTTGATATAATTTGATAGTTTTAGTTTAATTTAATTTTTTCCGTACTAAATATCTTAACATTATTTTAGGGATTTTTTGGAGCAAAACGGTGGTAGTATTTTGTATCAAAATCAGTGATTTTATAATACTATTATAATTATTTTGTTATCATTATTTTGTTCTTTTTTTGATTTCAATACAGGCTTTTTTCTGCACTATATACCTATCTTCACAAAATATCTCATATTAGGGCGGTCCGGCCGTCATGGGGTACTGATTTTAGTAGCCATTTTCGTTTTTTTTTTTGGTTTAATTTTGGTGGTACAAATTAGTACAAATTCGAATTAATCAATTTTCGTTTAATTTTCTTTATTTTCTTCTAAAACAAAAAGTGGTCTTTGCTAGCTTAATATTAAAGCTAGCAGCGGCACGTATTTTTTTTAAACGTACTAAATAATACCACAGGTCCGGATCGATTTTGCTAATTTGGTCTTGCTAGCTTAAGAGAGGTGCGAGGCCATGTTATGAAGAACTTTTCGTACTAATACGTTCTAAATATTGACAAAAGTCATGCAGTCAGTCGTATTTCTCAGACTCAGATAGCAAATCTTACTTAGAAACCGCTTAAAAAAGTTCATAACATACGAGTGACGTTGCAGTTTATGTGTAAAACCTGAATGTACATCAAATACATATGACATTTTGACAGTATTTAGTATGATTCAGTAGCATAATGTATGAAAGTTAGAACGTAACATGGCCTTGCCATAACATTTTTTTGTTATGCCGCAGAATCGGTTCCACAATCTAAAATCTACTACTAACCTGTGTTCTTCTATAGAACTTGCACTAGCAGCCATGTGCATCTTAGATCTATTCGAAGCACGATTTTGTGGTGGATTTTTAGACGTCTTGTTAAGTGCTTGTTTTTGCCTGGTGTTTTCAAGCAATTTTGGAACTTCTTCAGATGATTCTGCAGTCGATGGATAATTTGTTATGGATTTCATAATATTTCGCCTCGTTGGTGTAGCAACAACGCTTGCATCAGTACTTAAGCTTTCCCTGGATTCCTTGGGTGATATTGTAATGGGTTGCCAAATTATCGGGTTTGACTTGTAGGTTTCAGGTTTGGCTACAGTTATAGATTTTCTTTCCTCGACCATTAATCCCGATTTACGTGTATCGGGTTTAGATATCGGTTTCTGGCACACAAGGCACGAGGGGTTCTATGTGGGTTTTTGTCAACTGGCTGCGTGTTTTCAATGTCTTTGCTCGCAGATGCGGTTTTTGCTAGAGGAGATTCTTGTATTGTCAAGTGTTTTCTTTCCACCAACTTACGAGGTGATGCAGTTTTAGCAATGGAGCCATCTTTGCTTTGCATGACTTGTGTTATATGTTCTGGATATTGCGGAGTGTTTGGCCCAGATATGATAGTACTAAACTTAGGACTCAAAGAGCCTCTCTCAGAAAATGTTGATTCAGACAGAGAAGTCATGCTGTAGGGCGACTTGTCCTTGTAGTATTCAGAATCAGATTTGCTCATAGATTCCGTATCAGGCTGGTAGTTCATTGCTCCACCACTTTTTCTTTGTTGTGCAGTATGCAAATGAGCAGTTGGTGGGTATGTCGGTTCATTCACAAAGTGTGAATTTTTAGTTTGATGCCCATTGTTGGGACCAAATGTTCTGCTTTGTGGTGATTCATTAGATAAACCAGGGTTGTTGAAAGTTGGTTTTTCTTTTGGAACTTGTCCAGGTAAATTGTATGGAGCCATAGCGTGTTGTCTTTCCTGATTGATTGGATTTCGATGTATTGATGGACGTTGATTGAAGTCGACAGGTGGCTTTGGCTCTGGAGGTGGACTGTAACTTTGATACCTCTGAACTTGATCCGGTATGTAGTTGCGTGTTGGAATGCATTTTGTGGTGATTGTTGTGCATAAGGCCCAGGGTTTGGCATTCTAGGACTATTAGATAAACTGTATGGATTCATTGGTACGCCACTGCTATCCGTCGGGCTTGCTACAGGATCATATACAGGTATGTAAGAATTTTCTCTTTGTTCAGGGCCACTTGGGTATGCTGTGTTTGATATAGACTCACGGGCGTTTGGGTTAACATTCATGTTATAGGGATCAGCGTTATATCGTCCGAAATTTGGATCTAGAATGTTTCTAGGTCTCTGCACGGGGGCAGGCGCTTCTATGCTTTGCGTGTCTTGACCTGGTCCACCACCACCAGCTAAAGGTGCTGGACCACATGGTGGACGACTAGTTCTGGGCATGCAGCCTTTGGGCCACCACCTGCACCGCACGGTTTGTTATGACCAGCTAGTCCTCGTCGAGGACTATGAAAACCCCCAGGGCCGTAACCTCCGTGTGTACCATGTTCAGGAACACATGGCCCAGAACCCATACCAGGGCCAATTGGACCATGATTTGGAGTTGGACTACACGGCCCAGGACCACCTGCGGCGGGACCAGGTCCTACTGGAAACGGACCACTAGGGGCATGTTGGGGTTTGTCCATGAAGGATACTTTTGGTTGTGGTTCTGAACCACCGCATGTAGCTGAACCTCCACATGTACCAGAACCTCCGTGATCAAGACTACCATGAGCAGAACCTTTATGTCCAAGACTACCATGAGCAGAACCTTTATGTCCAAGACCTCCATGACCAGGACCACCATGACCAGGACCTCCATGGCCAGGACCTCCAGGACCTCCAGGACCTCCACATGACCCCGGCCCTCCACCACATGAGTCAGGCCCACCACCGCCACTTGGCTTACATGGTCCTCCACCACCGCTACATGAACCACCACCACAACCACCACCACAACCTCCACCACAACCACCACCACATGGACCAATAGTGCTGCACGAAGAATTTGTTGCGCAATTCGAAGCACATTGTCGAAACCGATGATAATCGATGCACTTGATTAGCCTCTTTTTCAACTTCTGCAATTGATAATGGATTTAGGGAAAAAATTCGTTATGGAATTTTGTTTTTGTTATTACCAGGCCTTTGTAAGGTACATCTTTGGGGCAGCATGTGCATTCAGTATTTTTGGAACAGGAACTTTTGCAATAACCAGATCCACCACGATTGTCATCGCAGAGATGAGGTGCTATACGGCAACGGGTAGTTGGCAATTGGACAAACAGAATGACGTTCTGAAAATAATTTATTCAAAATCGAAAGTGCAAACTATTAACTTAAGGGTAGTTATAGTAATGGGCCGAAAATCAAAAATGAAAATTTTTGCATTTTTCGACGTTTTGAAGGTTTATGAACATTTTACTGGCATACCTCAGAAAAAATGGATGTGTGTACGTGTGTGTGTGTTTGTTTTGTATGTCCGCATTTTTTCGTTCACGTTTTCGGGCGCATGGATTAACCGATTTGACTGGTTTAAAAAACATTCGATCCCCATTGATAGGGAAATGTGCTGATTAGTTTTTGGCAAAACAGGTCTAGCCGTTACGGAGATACGGAGCAAAGAGTGCAGAAAATACAAATCGAGTTTTTGACAGAACTGAGTATCCGATTTGAATGATCTAAAAAACATTCAATTTGTAATGATTAGGAGAAGAGGTTGTTAGTTTTTGGCAAAGACTGTAATATGTAGATTAGAATAGTTAAAGCCTATGATTTATTAACCTTGTGAGAGTTTTATTTAAGCCATTTCAAAGATACAGAGCTAAATGTGCAAAAAATGGCAGTTTTTAAGTGAACTACGCGTACGATTTGAATGATCTAAAAAACTTTCAACTGACAAAACAATCGCTTTTAATGATAATAACTAGCTGTAAGTGGAATTCTGTCTTAAGGCAATTAAGGCATCGTGCCTTAAGGCAAATTGCTGGAACTTCCCGTACTAAATATTATTAATTTTTTAAAAACGATTAACGTTTTTGAAAAAAATGTACTTTGAAAAAATAATATTTTTGAGAAACTATATATATGGACCAAAAATTACTTTTTTTTGAAAAAAAAATTTTTTTAAAAAAAATAATTTTTTTTAAATTTTTTTTTTTTTGAAAAAAATTTTTTTTTCTTTATTTTGACATATTGTGGAAGATCTGAACTTTTTTTCAAAGCAATCGTACTGATTTAACTGCATAGGGACAAAATATAAAGCACGTAAGCGCCGCGTCGCTGTCTAACGCATAAGCATTGGTACGGAACCCATAGGAATGTTAACAAAATGTATACTTATTGTTAAAATCTCTATAAAATATCTGATAATTTGATGTGCATATGTCTAATGATCATTTTTGACCGCCAAATGGCTCATTTTTTTACTTTTTCCTCCATATCTCCGAAACCGCTAGACCTACCTTTATGAAAATTTGATCGATTCTTCATCTTGTCAATACAAGTGAAATGTTTTTTGAATTATTTAAATCGGACGCTCCGTTCTCTTAAAAACTGAGTTACCGTTTTCGGCACTTTTTGCCCCGTATCTTCGGAACGGCTAGACCTGCCTTCGCCAAAAACTAATCAGCACGTCTCCTTATCAATACGAATCGAATGTTTTTTGAATTATTCAAATCGGTTGATCCGTGTTCCCGAAATCGTCGACGAAAATTTGTATCCGCACATACATACACACACGTACATACATACACACACACATACACACACACATACACACACACATACACACACACATACACACACACACACACACCCACACATACATCCATTTTTTCTAAGGTATGCCAAAATGTTCAGAAACCTCTGAAACGTAAAGATATATAAAAATTTTCATTTTCGATTTTTTTGCGATTACTATAACTTGCCCTACGGGAAGTTAAAAATATTACATCTTTTTTCCATAAAATATTTTTGTAATTTTGGATTTTAAAAAATTCAAAAAATTACCCAGGCTAAGCTCAGTCTAAGCGCCACTCTGGTACAAATGTTTACCCAAGCGCGTTTAGACTGTTTATGTATTGGAGAACTTTTCCAATTATTTTGAAAATGTAAAAATGCTGCTAAGCTGAGTACAGTATAAG
>NW_020539726.1:33756058-33770132 GCF_003426905.1 Ctenocephalides felis | reverse complement strand
TTAATTAAGAATCATTAATTATGAAGATCATATCAAGTATAATTCAAAAGTCGATTTTTTTTGAAAATTATAGATATTTGGTGAATTCTTACACATTTTACAAAAATCGAGTACATTTTTTTTTATTTATTTTAATATGGACGGATTAATTTTTAATATAAATTTATTTTCCAAACTACTTTTTATCAGTATTATTTAACTTAACAACATTTAGATTATTGCAAACACAAGACAATGTGTAATAAATATTAAAATTAAAATTTATTTATTGAAAATAATACAAAATTGATTGAAAAATTCAACACGTATATAATTTTTATGGGTACATACATAATTTTTTTTTATCTTCACAAATTTGTTTTTAATTGAAGTACAAAGTGCCCTTGTAAATAATGCAAATAAATTTATAGTCATGGACGAGAAATGAGTAATAAATATTTTTTTTATCTAGACTCGTTTTAGATTCATATTTTCTCCTTGATTTAATTTTAATAATAAAAGTATAATTACTTATTATTAATACTAAACTTAATCTTACCATTTAATGACACAAATATCAAAATTACATAATTACGTAATACTTAATCAAAAAAATTATACCTACTATAATCTATATAGATTTTTTTCGACAGATTCTTGAAATATTTATTTGCACCCAAATTGTTAAAGTTAAAAAAAAATAGTTTAATTATTTATTATATACGTTTCGACACTGTATGTGTGTGATCATTCAATAAGTTAGCAAATTTTCAAAAAATTGTACAAATTTATACAAAATTCAAAATTAACTAAATATTGAAAATTATATAAAATATTGTTTTGATTTAATTTTTTTTTTGACTTACAAATAATTTTATTTAGGGTTTGTTAACTTGCTGAATGATGACACATATTTAGTGTAGAAACGTATATGATAAATATTCATTATTTTATATTTTGACAATTTGACTGCAAGTAAACATTTCAAATATAAATATCTCTAAAAAAATTATTTTTATATAAAATTGCATTTTTTTCCTAAAAAGCAAAAACAATATTCATTTTGAACTAGTATTTATAAAAAATATCAGACATTTTAGTTATTTACAATTGATAATGCAATTTTTGAATATTTTAGTTGTAATATAAATTGAGTTCATTGGAACAAAAAGTAATTTTTGAAATATTTTATAAATTTACACTATACTATATTTTGTTTATATCTAACGTTAAATTAAGGTTTTATATTTACATCCTATAAAATAAGATTTTTTATGATATATTGAAAATTAAGTATCAATATAGTTTTTAACAATTTTAATATCTACGAATGTCTAATTCAGAAATGATTTTTTTAATCTTATCCTACATATAAATAAATCTACACGGGTATGATTGTAAATCCAAAATAAAGCTGTAGCAATATATAAAGACTAATAATTATAATTATTGATATTCTAGCATAAAAATACTTTAGATCATTATTTACTGAATCTTTTTACTTGATCGAGTATTCGAAAAGTCCCTTACTATGGTCCAAGATTTGTTTTCCTATTACTATTGGTTTTGTTTGAAACTGTACACAGTCTTTCTGACTTCATATTGTTTTTTTAATTCTCATTTATTTTTTTGTTGACTACGATCTGCCCATCATGTTTTTGGTGAGTTGTTCCCAAGTTTCTTCAATTGGTGCCAAAACTATTATCACGACCAGCGCGGTTACCAGAAGAACAATCACTATGAGATATAGGGCCAACATGCAACGTCTGAAGCCGGAGTACTGGAAAAAATAATTTGTAAAAGAAATTATAATATTTAAAGATAATATTTATTTGATAGAAAAGATTGCAAACACGGTCGCTTTGCCATTACTTTAATTTTAATTATTTTCCCGCTCCATAGAGTGCGCCACTAATTGTAGCACGTAAAATTACCACCTGGTTTAATTATGGATAAGATTTATACGAATATAATATAGGGTCATTTTAATACATCATGTAAGACACTAGAAATTCTTTATCTATGTGGAAATACTTGTAATATATACATTTTTTAACGTCGACCACTGGACCTCCACATGTAGTTCGGTTTTAAATATTTAAAGAAACTTTGATGAATAAGAAGGCAATATTTATTTGATAAGATAGACAAGGACACAGAGAGATGGGCAGGTTAGTATATAGTATAAGGAGCAGATACAGCTAATTATCTCATTATATATTACTAATTACAATATTATTAATTAGAAGAGTATAGAATTTATTGAACTGGAAAGTAATATTTACGAAAAAATATAATAAGGTTGAAGAAATCCTTTATCAATGTGGAAGTACATGCAATAAAACATTTTTTAACCCCGACCACTGGACCTCCACATGTAGTTCTGTTTTAAAATATTCAAAAAAACGTTGATAGGGAGAAAACAATATTTCATTGATAAAATATATTATTTAATAGAATGAGAAGTCATTAGAAAGAGAAAGCAGCGTGTATTAAATAGCAAGCAGTATTTATAAAAAAAATCAAATAAGGGTCGATTTTTTGTTGTCAAAATTGTTTAAAGTTTTTTAGTTTAAATCAATGTTTTGAAAAGAGTAATGGATTTTGGAACAGTGAGTACGAAAAACTCTAAAATTGAGTAATGTACATTTGTTCTTTCGATAGACGACGATGACATCTATGAATTGCAAACGGTAATGAAACAGTGTTAATGAAAAATATAATAAGATTTGATGTACCATCATACAAGAATTTAAAAAATTGTCCATTTATAATGTGGTAAAGCTGGTGATATATTTAATAACTAAGGCCGACCACTGGACCTCCACATGTAGTTCTGCTTTATATATTTAAAGCAACGTTGATGAAAAATTTTAATATTTAATTGATAAGAGAGACTAAAAATTGAGAAAGTAATTTAGTAAGTTAGTAAAAAAAATAATATTTAATATTAAAAAGTGCATTTATAAGTAAAATAAAATAAGAGTAGATCTGTTGATGTCTGAATTATAATATTTGTAGCAATACGAGCACTAGTGGTTATGTACAAAAAAAAATTGTGACTTCATCATTGGAAGGGGGAGTATTGTGGCGATAGAAACGGCGATGGAGTTTAACAAATGAGTCGTGACATTCTCAGATTTTCTTATACGATTTTTAAAGGTTAGATAAATAAACCCATCACACCACAATACCTAAGGAAAACTTGATTAAAAACGATAAAATATTTTTTAGGTTAAAAAGACAATATATTAATAGTATTTAAATTTGAATATTAAAACGTATTTATAAATAAGTAAAATAATATTTGATTTCCTAATTTTTTATTGCAAATAATTATGGAAAACTTAATTTTTACCACTCAAAATTTACAAGAAAAATAATTTTGTTAAAAAATTTACAATGTGGTCGTTTATTCCGATTTATGGTTAAACTGGCTGGTTAAACGTTTTTTGTCCTCTACTTTCAAATAGTATCGCAACTAAACTACTTTAAAATAATATAATAACTAAATAACAATGCTCGAACCCCCAAAAAGAACAAGAAAAAAAACACAATTTTGATATAAATTTACAATGTGGTCGTTTATCCTGATTGGTTGGTTAAGCGCCTTGAACAAGAAAAAAACACAATTTTGATAAAAAATTTACAATGTGGCAGTTTATCCTGATTTAAGGTAATGGTTCGTTAAGCATCTTTTGTCCTCTACTTTCAAATAGTATCGTTAAAAATACCAATAGAAAATCACATGTATGTATTATCAAATAGATGAGACCAAAGAGATATTTGTGAAAATAAATAGTGTTCGATTTATTGATGACTATATTGCAAATATTTCTAGAAAGAGACAATATAAATTTGACGTAGAAAACAATGTTGTAATATCATTGAGATATTAAAAATTTATATATTCAAATTAAAAAATCCTTTTGGAACGTTACTGATGTGTACGAATTCATATTTTTACTCAGTATATACCTAAAATCTGACCCCGATGCCAAAATTTGTTTTTCTAAAAAAATCCTGGTAATATTCTAGCAAGGCAGGTGTGGTCATGTAGTCTTCATGTACATGTTCATGTACAAATGTAACAAACTATTAAACAAACTATCAGAAGTACGTATAATGAGAAACAGGATTGTAGACTGTCTAATCGTAAAAATCTGATTTTCTAAAACTATTCTAATGATGGTTAGAAAATTATGATAAAGTTCTTGCAACACTGGAGAACCAACAGTCACAATAACCTCTTGGAACCGGTAAAAAATAGATACCTTAGTTATGAAATTTCACACACATCCAAGTTTCCCTTAATCTACTCCCATCAATCTATTTATCACTACCCACAAAAAGCAACTTCTAAATCTACATCTACATCTAAATCTCCTCCATCTACTTACCGGAGCGTCCTGTTTCCTGTCAGCAGAGCCCATCATCCTGCCGTTGCTCGACATGTCCTTCATCGGGAACGAGTTGACCCTCTTGGTCTGCTGCCGGTCGCTGATGCAGCCCGAAATCTGCAGCCACAAAAAGATCTGTGTTGTTGGGAGCACAGCGATAGGCGTTAAACGACATATGGCGTTAATTTAATGGACGCGAAAAGCCATAGTTAGGTTAATTTTTGTTAGGTTAATTTTGGTTAGGCACGATTGGTTGTTTTGGTTAGTCGTGTTACGTGCACAGGCGGATGGTGGTGATTGGGGATTAGTTGGTGAAGGTTAGTTGGTTAATGTGTCAGAGTTTTGGTTACAAATATAAACGTCAGATGAAAGCAATGGAGGAACCGGAAGAATCGAGTTCAAATTTGGTGAACGTTACTACTATAAGCTGCTAAGATGAAAAAAATGTATTTGCGACTTCAAGTTTACTCCAAAAAGTTATGCTCTTCTGTGTTACATTTTTCTTTAACTCGAAAACAAACCTAGTGGTGTATGGCATCGTGCCTCAAGGCAAAAATTTCAAACTTAGAAAAAAATAGATTTTTGAAAAATTTTAAACTTTTGAAAATGGACAAATTTATTTATGTGTATTCAAATTTTGCGCGGGCCTTATCTTTGGAATACAGAGTGAAGAATGTTGTGCTACTATGCGATTAGTTTTTGTTGTGTTATATTTTAAATTGTGTTTTGGTTAATGTTATTATTTATTTTCTTTATTACCAGAAACGAAATGACTTTTTGGAAAATATGTTTTTTTTTAATTTTGAAATATTTTGGAAATTTTGAATTTTTTTCCAAAGCAATCGCATTGCTTTAGTTGCATAACGACTAAACCTTCCGTTCGCCAAAAACTAATCAGCACGTCTCCTCATTAATACGAATCGAATGTTTTTTTAATTATTCAAATCGGCTGATCGGTGTTTTCGAAATCGTCGACAACACTTTGTATCCACACACACACAACCATATACATACATACATTTTTGTCAAGTATGCCAAAATGTTCAGAAACCTCTGACACGTATATATATATATATATATAAAAATAATTTGATTTTTTTGCGATTACTATAACTCACCCTACGGGTTGTTAACTAGTTGAAAGTGGCATTTTGCCTTAAGGCAAGTTACACGAAATGTGTAATACTTGTCTTAATCAACCGAAATTGAGACTAAGATATTTAGATAAAATTTTCAACTGCACAATTACGTATATCACGTACGTAGATCTAGATATTATTTAATGACTTAAATTAATAGTAAGAGTTTTTTTTCACAATTAGAGACGTTTGTTAGGCTGATTTTTCTGCTAATTCCAAAAAATGGCTTTTGAATCTGTGAAACCACAAAAACGACTTATGACACAAACTTTGACCTTATTTTTTTAATCATATTTTTTCAAACTTTGATGATTTTTTAAAATTAAACTACTTGTCGTATGGCCGTAATATTTCAGTAAGTTCTATAAGACCATGATATATATCGCCAAAAAAGTTTAATAAAACCGGTTTAAATTTTTTTTCAATAGTTAATTACAAGAAAACGGCACAGTAGATTTTCATCTAAAACTAATCAGCATCATTCCCAACTAATATCTTTCGAGGAGGTTTTGAATTTTTAAGATTAATTCAGAATTTTTTTGGCAAAAACATGGACAAAAATTTTATCACTTTTCTCCTGATTACTAAGAAACGGTTCGACCGATCGCGTCAAAAATCTAACTAACCAGTACTTATCAATTTTCATCTTGGTGTTTAAATTTTTGAAATCGGCATAAACTTTCAGACTTTGATGAATTTTTCAAATTGTCGTAGGTTCGTAATATTTTAGTATGATCTAGAAGACATAACAGTAGGGTTTGTCGATTTACAAAAACCGGTTTTAAAAACGGGTTTCGGGCGAAAATTATGAAATTTGAAAACCGGTTTTTAGTGGAAAAAATCGGTTTTCACTGTATAAATGGAAAAATGACAAATCGATAAACCTCTTCCGTTTTTTTAAATCATTTTTTATTAAACAAAATAATAATTAGAATATTTGCAATTAATTAATTAAAGATTGCTCAGAATAGAAAATACTTGGCTTTTCCTTAATTGTTTCTAAAACTGAAATCGACAGTATCAAGTATGTGGCGAAATGTATCCAATATTTTTTTATTTTTTTAATTAAATATTTTTTTATTTGAAAATATATTATTTCTATTTATTTGAACTCTTTCCTTTCACTATCATAAAATTATTCAGATTCCTATATGTGAATATGATTCTTGAATAATGAATAATTATTGTCATAGTTATTGAAATCAGATCGACTACTATTTATTTGTTCTTCTAATTAAAATTAAAATAAATTGAATAAATTAAACAGTAAATAAATTATGTCAAAAAATGCTTTAAATCACACTAAATTTTCTTGTATTTTTTATTGTTATTACAGAATATTTGAGCAAAGTCTATTTTTCATATAAAATTCAAAAACCGATTTTCCGAAAAAGTACTATTCGAAATCCGGTTTTCTGACATTTCGGTTTTTGTTTAATTCTTACATAATACTGATCGTCAACAAAAAATTCGAAAAAAAATAAACTTGTCGAAAAAAAAATTACATGAATTTGTGCCAGCAATACTAATCAGGTCGATTTCCAACTAATATCTTTCGAACTATATTTGAATTTTTAAAATCGACTCAAAATTGCGGGCTAAAACGTGGTTGAATTTTTTTTTCACTTTTTTGTTATTTATAAAGAAAGGGCTTGGACAATCGTTGCACAAAACTCAGAAACGCTGGTCCTCATCAAGATACATCGAATGGCTTTTAAATTTTTGAAATCGGTTCAGCCGTTTTTGAGAAAACGTCGACGAAAGGTCAAAAATCTGTTCTCACACACACACACACACATACCTTTTCCAAATTTGGTCTCATTTGATTCTGAATGGCTTGAAATGTCGAAAAAACATAAAATTAGCGAATCGGATTTTTTGTTGAAAACAAACTTCTCCTTCGAAAAGTTAATATAATGCGTGTCTGATTCAAAAATTGTGAAACCATTCGTCTTTCTGAATGAATTCTTAAATATGATTATAAAAAAGCACAAATACGTAGACAAGATTAATTAAGAGAAATTAACAACTAACTCTAAAACTGATCTGATTTATTGAACACTATATTACTATGTAATTATGATTAAAATAGAACGCCATTGGAGTTAAACTATTAACTAAAACTCAAATATCCCGGATTACATCTAATAATGATTCTATTGATAACGAAGCAAAACCAATTTTTTGCTGAGAGACCAGAAAAATGTGACAGTTTTGTGTTCCATCACCTGTTTTCCAAATGAAATATAGTAACTTACAGATAATACAAGGTGCATGATGACATGGAAAGCCACGAACGCCACCAAAATCCAGTCCATCCATTCTGGTAATTCAGCTTTGGTCAATTTTACGGCGAAGAATATTGTCACAACTGGAAATAAATAAATAACTCACAAAATTTCCAAAATTTTGAACTGTTTTTTACTATCTATTACATACTTGCTAGTATATGAGCAGAGTTTCCACCAAGCCAATGCAACCAGTTGAAAATTGGTCGACGTTTAGTACCAGGATGCGGCCTGAAAAAGGCACCAATCGGTTGCAAAAAGCACAAAATAGTCGTCACCGTTCCCAGAATTGCATGAGGATTTTGTTCAGAAGACCAAGCACCGATTTCTATGAAAATCATCACGAAGGCTGACAGAGTCAACAACCATGTAAGAACCATGAAGAACCTATGCCACTAAAAGGGAAATAGTAACAGTTAGGAAATAGATATGATATACCAATATTAGATGTTGCATGTATCAATTAGGGAATGCAATACCGATGGAAAATTTCAATACCGGTATTTCGGTAATTTTTCATTTTAAAACCGGAATACCGGTAAATTACCGGTATTTTTATTATCTTAAACAAACGTAAACAAAATTGAAAGTTACTAGTACAAATATAAAAAATGTATATACAACTACAACTATATTCAACTAAACAATAAAAACAATAAAATGAAAAAAATAAGTTTATTTTTTTTAAATAATAATTTACAAAAGTATATCCAATTTAATTAATTCATTATCACTATCGAGTATATTGAGTACTTTTCACCAAAAACAAACTTATGAGTAAGAAAGACCAAAAACTCATAAAAGATCATATTACATTATTATAATAAACTGTATTGTCTGTATCCGATGTGTTAAATTAGCATAATCTCCAATATTTTAAAAAAAATAATTTTTCTACACTAATTTAAGATCGGATACTTTGTCGAGATAAATAATAAGTTACTATAATTGTTGAGTATTGTTATTTAAAACAATGTGATGCTTCTATAGTATTTTCAAACTTCGAAACGTTTTCGAAAAATAATATTTTATAATTGTGATTAGAAGCAAAAATATTTAGTTATTATCATAATTATTATGTATAAAGTTAGAAAAAAATAAAGATAACGTAGAGGTAATCTGTATGATATAAAATATTTTGGCGCAAATATTACTTGAAAAAACGTTACATTTTTACATAAGATGAAACAAACATCATTATCTATCAGTCCAATTCTATTTATTACTAGCTGACCCGGCTAACGTTGTTTTGCTAAGTAAGGTATATACTAAACAATTTTTAGAGAATCAAAAATATTAATACTTTAAGTGTATAAGGATGTGTTGTTTGAATGTTATATAAAATGAGGTATTATAAAAGTTTTATACACTTTCTATAGAAAACATGGTATAATCCAATCCAAGTCTTGTTTGGTCTTTCGACTTATTGATTACGGTTCAAGTTTTTCAGATTTTTTTTGGATTCTAAATTTTGTGTATACTACTAAATAATACTACTGAGCTTATACAAAATTTTCAAATTTCTGCGAGGAGAAATGGAAAATGAATTAAGTATTTCTTCTTTGACCTGCTTTTTGAAAAGTTTCAAACAGTTTTTAACATTCGATGAATTAAAATAAATTTAATAAAAATTATATATTTAGAGCAGGGTCAGGCACAAAGGTTCAATTTGGCTTTGAGCAAATATAAACTCTATTGTGAAAACCATAACAATTATATCACAACAAATAACAAATTTCCAACGAAAAATTATCTGACTACTTTCAGTAAACTGCCTTCAAAATGTCTTTCAAAATTTGTTATCTAGACCTTTTTACCCTATAGGCGGGGTGTAGTGCTAAAAAACTACTAACGGAAGAAATACTTTTATTATGGATTTTTATAGATTACTGTTTATCTCCCGATAGCAAAGTTTTCAAATCAAGTCTATTGCTGGTTATATATATTCTTCCCTCTATTTTCAAATATTGTTGTTGAACAATGCTTAACTTTACTGATTTTGAGACATCGGTGGGAACCTTTTGAACCTTGGTCCTTCATATATTACTATCTATTATTCGATAAATTCTAGGAAATTATAACTGGGAAAATGTTATTCGACAAAATGTCCCTTTGATCGATACCAAATTCAGGTTCTGAATTAAAATAACATAAATATAAAATAATGTAACCTAGAAAATGTTTTATAAATACCAAGGAGTATTTATTTACACAAATGAGATCTTTCAGAGCACCGTGTTTGAGAAAAATATTCCAAAAAGTGCATTTTCATATTAACATATCAAAAAAGTTTATATTTTGAGTCTCTAGTAACACTTGCGGCCTGTTTACTAACGTTTTTGTATATAAATAAAACTACAAACAAATCTACTTACTACAATTTAATCATAATTAAATATTATTCACGCTAAACATCCTATTAAACGTAATTGAACACCATCTGTCAAAACCGTTTGACATTTCACGTATTAGCCACGTCCATTGTTTCATTTAAAATACGCTTCAAACAAAAATTTCAAATTAAAAATGTAAAGTTTCTACGCGGATTTGAAATAATTTCTCACCTTTTGGACTTTCTCTGGATTGGCACGAATTTTTCAAGACTAAGACTGGCCAAATCGGTTTAGCCGTTTTCGAGTTTTACTTGGACTTTGAAAGAGAGCTCCATTTTTGTATATAAGATGAAACAAACAGCATTACATTAAATAGTCCAATTCTATTTATCATAACACGATATGAAGCCCTTATTAAAGCAATAAATATTTAATTTAATGACGAGTTGAGATAATATTTGACATTTGTTTATCCTATAGAATCACTTGAAGATATAGCTGTTTATGCGATTATGGAATTTAACGATAAATTTGTTCCGAGAAATTTAAACTTTAGTGTATTATGTATCAAATAGCGCTTGTAAAAAATACCGAAAATACCGGTAATATTTTTGGGGTAAATTCCGGTAAAAATACCGCCGAAAAATCGTGCGGTTTACCGGTAAACCGGTATTGCATTCCCTAGTATCAATTATCACTTACTGCAAACCATTGGTCTTTTCCGCAAAATGTTCTGCCAGTCCAGGTTGTTTTTGAAGTATCTGGCTAATAAAATGCCTACAGAGGCTGTGCCTACCCAGGCTGTTAACATGAAGGCACCATGCAGGCGCAGAAGGAGTTTGCTGGCTGCTGCAAATCCTGATACGTCGCTCAAATGCTGCTTGTTGGCTGATGCTAGTTTTCCTAGGGTGTGGTAGTGGACTCGATCGACTGGAAAAAATGGAATATATAGTAATATGAAATTCAATTATCTCAAAATCAAAGCTAGTAGTGTATGGCATCGTGCCTTGAGGCAAATTGCTAGAACTTCCAATACCTTAATGAAGTATTCTAGGAATATTAAATGCGTTCAAATAGATTATTAAAAATACTGAAACTTTTATTATTCGTATTTTCTAGACAATATATAAGAGCTTATGAACTGGACCACGATGTTCATATGTCTACAGAGAAATAAATAAACGAAACTTAATTAATCGTATTCAAAATGAAGGACATTATCTAATGTTTATAAGAATTATTTAAACTAAATTGAAAAATCCTATTCGCTAATTTTATGTTTTCTCGACGTTTCAAGCCATTCTGAATCGAATGAGACTAAATTTAGAAAAAGTATGTGTGTGTGTATGTGTGCGTGCGTGTGTGTGAACAGATTTTTTGCCGTAAATCGATGTTTTCTCAAAAATGGCTGGACCGATTTCAAAAATTTAAAAGCCATTCGATGTATCTCGATGAGGACTAGCGTTTCTGAGTTTTGTGCGACGATCGCCCAAGCCGTTTCTCTATAAATAGCAGAAAAGTGAAACATTTTTCGTCCACGTTTTAGCCCGCAATTCTGAGTCGATTCTGAAAATTCAAATACCGTTCGAAAGATTATGATTGGGATTCGCGCTGATTAGTTTTTGATAACGATCGGCCGGGCCATTTTCTTGTAATAAATTGTAATCGATTGACCATAGAAGACCATAGTCTTGAAGATCATACTGAATAATAATAATAAAAAAATCCGATATGCTAATTTTAGGTTTTCTCGGCGTTTTAAGCCATTCTGAATCGAATGGGACCTAATTTTCAAAAAGTATGTGTGTGTGTACGTGAACAGATTTTGACCTTAAATCGACGTTTTCTCAAAAACGCCTGGACCGATTTCAAAAATTTAAAAGTCATTCGATGCATCATGAAGAGTATTTGCGTTTATCAGTTTTGCGCGACGATCAGCCAAGCCGCGTTTCTGTAAATCGCAGAAAGGTGAAATATTTTCCATCGATTTTAAAAAATTTAAATCCCGGTCGAAAGATATTAGTGGAAATGATACTTATTAGTTTTAGGTAAAGACCGATCAAGCCGTGTTCTTGTAATTAAGCGTAAAAATTTTTCGCCGAGTTTCATGAAACTTTTTCGCGATAGATATCATAGACAAGTAGTATAGTTTTAAAAATTCATCAAAATTTGAAAAAATATGTGATGTGACGAGTTAATCAAGTCCATTAGAAAAGGCTTTGGAATTAGCAAAAAATAAATGAAACTTGATTTTCGAAATAAACAGTTGATTTTATTTAAAAAACATCTAAATCTCAATTTCGGTTGAATAAGTCAATTATTACAAAATGCCACTTCCAACTAGTTATTTTTTAACTTACCTTCAGCATCATCTCCTGCAGCAATTAATACATGATAAGGATTCTTTCTCAAATCAAAGGTTCTGTCTCTAACAATAGACCTGGCTTCCCTATTGAATTTGCAGTAAAGAGTTCCATCGATAAATGTACCATTCGAGAGAGTTATGTAACTTTGATCCTGTAAAAATCAAATTAGGACTTATGCTAAATCGTAACATAATTGACAACTTCATACTGAACATAATTATTATATTAATAATATTCAGACAATAGAGAAAAACAATTATATTTGGTTAATTTTTGTTTCTCGATATGATTCATAATTAGAAACAATTTAAAATGACAAAATAATTTAAGTAAAAATGTAGTACAAATGATTTAAACTAATAAATTAGTGCTTGTGATCAGGATTTGGTTTAAAAAGTGAAAAGTAAAATTGACAAATATTTTAACTTACAACTCCTTCTCTGGTGACACCCAAATTTGGCCTGGGCATAGTCCAGGACATAAAAGCCTTGACAGCACCATTCTGGTGCACACATTCCATAACACTGTCGTCACCCTGAAATATTAAAAAATGTACAAATATTTTGTTATATGTGTCAGTTTACCAGGTCACCCAAATATATATTTAAAAGAATTAAGCAAGGAATATCCCACTCGAACATTGAAAAAAGAATGGCCATACGATCTTAAATAAAATGTCAAAAAATATAAAAAGAGAAATATCTCATAGGAGATAATCTCTTGAATGCATTTACACCCAGCATATTGTCTTAAAAAATGTATATTATTTTGATTGGCAATAAAACTATGCAAATAAAAAAATATGTGTTAGTGGAAGCTGGAAAGTCAGCTGTAAAAATTAAAAATAATGTTGGGCCGAGGACGCTCCCTTGAGGCACTCCAGAATTTATTTCTGTGATATTTGAATTAGTATCGGAGATGCTGATGAAAAATTGTCTATTCTGTAAATAGTATTTTATTAATATAAATATTAATATTATCTGGCAAACATCTTTTTTTTTACATTAGACCTGTATGCCAAACCTTGTCAAATACTCTTTTCTATGTAGTGCATTATTAATTATGTTTATTATTTTATAAATTTGCTCAATAGTTGAATGTTTGACTCGAAACCCAAAATGATAGTTCGGAATAAAATTTTGTTCTTGTAGTATTATTTTAATCCGTTGGTTTTGTATATATAAATTATGTAAACTGTTTTCATAATTTCTCACACCAGGCACTTCTCTCTGTCTGAGATATGAAAATAATGTATATATAAATAAAATAAAAAAAAAATTAAAAAAATAATAAAAAGGATTAGCTTTTCAAATATTTTCAATATGCAAGACAATAAACTAGTCGACATATAGAAAGATAACACAGGCCAACAAAAAAAAGTTTTTTTTTCGGTGCCTCAAATGTTAGAGCTGATTCTTATAGTATTTTTTGCGCTGATTTCAAATCTGCAAACCATTTTTTTGTATCAGCTCTAGTTTTTGAGATACGAAGAAGTTGCCGAAACCAGGTCCATTCGAGTCGTCACGGAAAAGAACTTTTCACAGTGTCAACTAATGTCCCAACTAAGGC
>NW_020539726.1:33712344-33755058 GCF_003426905.1 Ctenocephalides felis | reverse complement strand
TCAGCTATAAATCAGAAAAGTTTTGGAAAGGCAATTAGATCATTTTTGTCATATTTTGAGTTTTTATTTCGGCAAAGGTAATAAAGCATCGTAAGCTCACAAAATTTATGATGGTGATGAAGTCTTTAAAAAAAACGGCAGTGTCAAACTAGGTTTACCAATTTCGTTCTGGTGATTTTTCATTAATAGATTAAAAACGCTCTGGTCGTCCAGTTGAAGTTGATTACAAAGAAAATTGTCTACTTCAATATGTTTATCACACAACCGAATGATCAATTCTGACGTCTATATTGAACAACTAACGAAATTAAACAAAACTACTCGAATTGGAAAATTGAAAATGGTAAAAAATTATTGGACCTTAGTTGGCATGTTTTTGCCATGTCCATCGTAAGTCCTGACTTACCAACTTCTGATTACTTTCACAAAACTCCTTGAATAAGAACCATAAGTTTTATGAAAGTGAATTAATGATGCTGCTTGAAAGATGACAAAAAATCGTTGATCAAAATGGACAATACATTTCAGAATGAAGTTCTCACTTCCATAAAATGTCTTTGATTTAATTAACCCCTTAATTTACAATTAGATTCGAGAATGTTGGGCCAAAGTTGTACAAGCTGGCGTAGCGTTTTTCCATATTTTCCGTATACAGATTTTCACAGAACTAAAAATAATTTTTGTGTTTTATAGTATTGTATAAATAAATATTTTGTAATACTTGCAAATTGCCTTACCGGGCAATGTCCGTAATGCGTAATATTTGCTTCTTTCCCGATTATCGTAAGCGGGCTATGTTCGTATATTTACCTTTGGCCTAGAAATCGGACGCGAGCTCTGCTCGTCATTTCAAGTTAAGGGGTAAAAAAAATCACCAACGTAATGTTTGAAAAAAAAATCGAATTCAAAAAGATCATTTTAATTGCAAACTTAATGCCATTGATAAAATAGGTTTACGATATCTGCTATAAACTTTTACAATAAGTATTACAATTCCAAGAAGTATTCAATAATACGTATACTTCTTATGAAATTTACAAAACTTCCTATACTGCCAATTGCTATGCACTCCTTTATCAGTCTTCATACAAGTGCACTCAGTATCCGAATTTGGCACATCTTCCTCTACATCCTTCAAAGGTTCCAACTTATCCAACCTGGTCTGATCTTTGTTCTGGTTCGGAGCAGTACGAATCGCCCTGGTTGCCCCTTTTGAACCATGATTGGAACCATCTAAGGAACGCCTATATAGAATATCACAAAACTCATCACTGTCTTTGGCTAGAGTTGATGGTGGTCTATCACTTGCTGGTCGTCTAACTTCTCCTGTACTTCTTGTTGGTGCTTTTATTTCTTTGCTTGATTTTTGGACTACTTTTGGTTTTATTTCCAAACCGCCTGGAAGACGTTCTGAAGGTTCGTTGTTTGGGTTGAGGACTTCTCGAACTTTTTGTACGTCTTCAACGTTCTTGGACATTCTGATGGAAGTTAAAAACTTTTAATCTGTATTTTGAATATGTTTTATGATTTACTAGTTGTTTTACCTGTTCATCTTTCTGGATTTGTCTTGTTGATCAACATTGTCCCTGCTAGTTCTGTAAATGAGTCTCGGTCTTTCAGACGAGTCATAATCCTTCAAATTTTTACTCGAACGATAACCACGACTCAAGTCTCTATCTGAGCTTGTTCTGGATCGATAAACAGTTCTTGGCTTTGTTTCCATATCCAAAGACTGCTTTGATGACACCAATTTTCTGCATTATAAAATATTGTAAAACAACTTGCAAACAGAGGGAACGATTCTGCCGCATAACAGAAAAATATTATGGCAAGGCCATGTTATGAAGAAGTTTTCATACTAATTAACTTCTCGTAGGGCAAGTTATGGTAATCGCAAAAAAATCCAAATAGAAAATTTTGATATATCTTTACGTTTCAAAGGTTTCTGAATATTTTGGCATACCTTAGAAAAAATTGATGTATGCTTGTGTGTATGTATGTGTGTATGTGTGTGCGTGTATGTGTGTGTCAGATACAAATTTTTGTCGACGATTTCGGGAACACGGATGAGGCGATTTGAATAATTCAAAAAACATTCGATTTGTATTGATGAGGAGACGTGCTGATTAGTTTTTGGCGAAGGCAGGTCTAGCCGTTCCAAAGATATGGGGCAAAAAGTGCTAAAAACGGTAACTCAGTTTTTAAGAGCACGGAGCGTCCGATTCGAATAATTTAAAAACATTTTACTTGTATTAACAAGATGGAGAACTGATCAAGTTTTCATGAAGGCAGGTCTAGCGGTTTCGGAGATCTAGTGAAAAAAGTAAAAAAAATGCCATTTGGCGGTCAAAAATGATCATTAGACATATGCACGTCAAATTATCAGATAATTTATAGAGATTTTAATATTAAGTATAAATTTTGTTTACATCCCTATGGGTTCCGTACCAATGCCTATCCGTTAGACGGCGACGCGGCGCTTACGCGCTTTGATATTTCGTCTCTATGCAGTTAAAGCAGTATGATTGCTTTGAAAAAAAGTTCAAAATTTCCGAAATATTTGAAAATAAATTTTTCTTCAAAAAGTCTTCTTTTTCAAAAAAAGTAAATTTTTGTCAAAAATTTATAGTTTCTCAAAAATCTAATTTTTTCAGAGTAAATTTTTTTCTCTTTAAATTATTCTTTTTTTTAAAAAAAATATTTTAGTGCGGGAAGTTCCAGCAATTTGCCTTAAGGAACGTTACCATGCGCCCCACTAGTTTGTTCTAAATATTGACAAAAGCAGTCAGGCGTATTTCTCAGGATGTCAGATACAAAACCTAACCTAGAAACCGCACAAATGTCAAAAAAACGATGTTAGATAACAGGGTCTGTCTGACTCAGCATCATAACATACGAGTGACGTTGCAGTTTATGTGTGAGACGCCTGAATGCACAGCAAATACATATGACATGTTGACAGTATGATTCAGTGGCATAATGTATGAAAATCAGAGCCTTGCCATAACAGTTTTGGTAATGCGGCAGAATCGGTTTCAAAATCTAAAATCTACTACTAACCTGTGTTCTTCTATAGAACTTGCACTAGCAGCCATGTGCATCTTAGATCTATTCGAAGCACGATTTTGTGGTGGATTTTTAGACGTCTTGTTAAGTGCTTGTTTTTGTCTTGTGTTGTCAAGCAATTTTGGAACTTCTTCAGATGATTCTGCAGTCGATGGATAATTTGTTAAGGATTTCATAATATTTCGCCTTGTTGGTGTACCAACAACGCTTGCATCAGTACTTAAGCTTTCCCTGGATTCTTTGGGTGATATTGTAATCGGTTGCCAAATTATCGGGTTTGACTTGTAGGTTTCTGGTTTGGCTACAGTTATAGATTTTCTTTCCTCGACCATTAATCCCGATTTACGTGTGTCGGGTTTAGATATCGGTTTCTGGCAAACAAGACACGAGGGGGTTCTATGTGGGTTTTTGTCAACTGGCTGCGTGTTTTCAATGTCTTTGCTCGTAGATGCGGTTTTTGCTAGAGGAGATTCTTGTATTGTCAAGTGTTTTCTTTCCACCAACTTACGAGGTGATGCAGTTTTAGCAATCGTGCCATCTTTGCTTTGCATGACTTGTGTTATATGTTCTGGATATTGCGGAGTGTTTGGCCCAGATATGATAGTACTAAACTTAGGACTCAAAGAGCCTCTCTCAGAAAATGTTGATTCAGACAGAGAAGTCATGCTGTAGGGCGACTTGTCCTTGTAGTATTCAGAATCAGATTTGCTCATAGATTCCGTATCAGGCTGGTAGTTCATTGCTCCACCACTTTTTCTTTGTTGTGCAGTATGCAAATGAGCAGTTGGTGGGTATGTCGGTTCATTCACAAAGTGTGAATTTTTAGTTTGATGCCCATTGTTGGGACCAAATGTTCTGCTTTGTGGTGATTCATTAGATAAACCAGGGTTGTTGAAAGTTGGTTTTTCTTTTGGAACTTGTCCAGGTAAATTGTATGGAGCCATAGCGTGTTGTCTTTCCTGATTGATTGGATTTCGATGTATTGATGGACGTTGATTGAAGTCGACAGGTGGCTTTGGCTCTGGAGGTGGACTGTAACTTTGATACCTCTGAACTTGATCCGGTATGTAGTTGCGTGTTGGGAATGCATTTTGTGGTGATTGTTGTGCATAAGGCCCAGGGTTTGGCATTCTAGGACTATTAGATAAACTGTATGGATTCATTGGTACGCCACTGCTATCCGTCGGGCTTGCTACAGGATCATATACAGGTATGTAAGAATTTTCTCTTTGTTCAGGGCCACTTGGGTATGCTGTGTTTGATATAGACTCACGGGCGTTTGGGTTAACATTCATGTTATAGGGATCAGCGTTATATCGTCCGAAATTTGGATCTAGAATGTTTCTAGGTCTCTGCACGGGGGCAGGCGCTTCTATGCTTTGCGTGTCTTGACCTGGTCCACCACCACCAGCTAAAGGTGCTGGACCACATGGTGGACGACTAGTTTCTGGGCATGGAGCCTTTGGGCCACCACCTGCACCGCACGGTTTGTTATGACCAGCTAGTCCTCGTCGAGGACTATGAAAACCCCCAGGGCCGTAACCTCCGTGTGTACCATGTTCAGGAACACATGGCCCAGAACCCATACCAGGGCCAATTGGACCATGATTTGGAGTTGGACTACACGGCCCAGGACCTCCTGCGGCGGGACCAGGTCCTACTGGAAACGGACCACTAGGGGCATGTTGGGGTTTGTCCATGAAGGATACTTTTGGTTGTGGTTCTGAACCACCGCATGTAGCTGAACCTCCACATGTACCAGAACCTCCGTGATCAAGACTACCATGAGCAGAACCTTTATGTCCAAGACTACCATGAGCAGAACCTTATGTCCAAGACCTCCATGACCAGGACCACCATGACCAGGACCTCCATGGCCTGGACCTCCAGGACCTCCAGGACCTCCACATGAGCCCGGCCCTCCACCACATGAGTCAGGTCCACCACCGCCGCCTGGTTTACATGGTCCTCCACCACCGCTACATGAACCACCACAACCACCACCACATGGACCAATAGTGCTGCACGAAGAATTTGTTGCGCAATTCGAAGCACATTGTCGAAACCGATGATAATCGATGCACTTGATTAGCCTCTTCTTTAACTTCTGCAATTGAAAATGGATTTAGGGAAAAAATTCGTTATGGAATTTTGTTTTAGTTATTACCAGGCCTTTGTAAGGTACATCTTTAGGGCAACATGTGCATTCAGTATTTTTCGAACAGGAACTTTTGCAATAACCAGATCCACCACGATTGTCATCGCAGAGATGAGGTGCTATACGGCAACGGGTAGTTGGCAATTGGACAAACAGAATGACGTTCTGAAAATAATTTATTCAAAATCGAAAGTGCAAACTATTAACTTAAGGGTAGTTATAGTAATGGGCCGAAAATCAAAAATGAAAATTTTTGCATTTTTCGACGTTTTGAAGGTTTATGAACATTTTACTGGCATACCTCAGAAAAAATGGATGTGTGTACGTGTGTGTGTGTTTGTTTTGTATGTCCGCATTTTTTCGTTCACGTTTTCGGGCGCATGGATTAACCGATTTGACTGGTTTAAAAAACATTCGATCCCCATTGATAGGGAAATGTGCTGATTAGTTTTTGGCAAAACAGGTCTAGCCGTTACGGAGATACGGAGCAAAGAGTGCAGAAAATACAAATCGAGTTTTTGACAGAACGGTGTATCCGATTTGAATGATCTAAAAAACATTCAATTTGTAATGATTAGGAGAAGAGGTTGTTAGTTTTTGGCAAAGACTGTAATATGTAGATTAGAATAGTTAAAGCCTATGATTTATTAACCTTGTGAGAGTTTTATTTAAGCCATTTCAAAGATACAGAGCTAAATGTGCAAAAAATGGCAGTTTTTAAGTGAACTACGCGTACGATTTGAATGATCTAAAAAACTTTCAACTGACAAAACAATCGCTTTTAATGATAATAACTAGCTGTAAGTGGAATTCTGTCTTAAGGCAATTAAGGCATCGTGCCTTAAGGCAAATTGCTGGAACTTCCCGTACTAAATATTATTAATTTTTTAAAAACGATTAACGTTTTTGAAAAAAATGTACTTTGAAAAAATAATATTTTTGAGAAACTATATATATGGACCAAAAATTACTTTTTTTTGAAAAAAAAATTTTTTTAAAAAAAATAATTTTTTTTAATTTTTTTTTTTTTGAAAAAAATTTTTTTTTTCTTTATTTTGACATATTGTGGAAGATCTGAACTTTTTTTCAAAGCAATCGTACTGATTTAACTGCATAGGGACAAAATATAAAGCACGTAAGCGCCGCGTCGCTGTCTAACGCATAAGCATTGGTACGGAACCCATAGGAATGTTAACAAAATGTATACTTATTGTTAAAATCTCTATAAAATATCTGATAATTTGATGTGCATATGTCTAATGATCATTTTTGACCGCCAAATGGCTCATTTTTTTACTTTTTCCTCCATATCTCCGAAACCGCTAGACCTACCTTTATGAAAATTTGATCGATTCTTCATCTTGTCAATACAAGTGAAATGTTTTTTGAATTATTTAAATCGGACGCTCCGTTCTCTTAAAAACTGAGTTACCGTTTTCGGCACTTTTTGCCCCGTATCTTCGGAACGGCTAGACCTGCCTTCGCCAAAAACTAATCAGCACGTCTCCTTATCAATACGAATCGAATGTTTTTTGAATTATTCAAATCGGTTGATCCGTGTTCCCGAAATCGTCGACGAAAATTTGTATCCGCACATACATACACACACGTACATACATACACACACACATACACACACACATACACACACATACACACACATACACACACACACACACACACATACATCCATTTTTTCTAAGGTATGCCAAAATGTTCAGAAACCTTTGAAACGTAAAGATATATAAAAATTTTCATTTTCGATTTTTTTGCGATTACTATAACTTGCCCTACGGGAAGTTAAAAATATTACATCTTTTTTCCATAAAATATTTTTGTAATTTTGGATTTTAAAAAATTCAAAAAATTACCCAGGCTAAGCTCAGTCTAAGCGCCACTCTGGTACAAATGTTTACCCAAGCGCGTTTAGACTGTTTATGTATTGGAGAACTTTTCCAATTTTATGAAAATTATTGAAAAATGTAAAAATGCTGCTAAGCTGAGTACAGTATAAGTGAAAATGTCCCACAGAATTATTTCCAAATGCGTTTAGACTGTGCACTTTTTCAATTTTGTGTAAATTAGGCAACTATTTTTTTTTTTTGAAATTGAATTCGAAATGAAATGACGATTGTTAATGTTCTGGAGAAAAATTGATTTATGATTTACATTTGATTTGCTCAGATATAACAAGATAATGCAAAAATAATGAAAGTTTTTGTACACAGTATTTGTAATAATATATTTGAAAACGTTTAAAATTTCTCGAATATTGCGTTGCGGTACGGGAAGTTCCAGCAATTTGCCTTAAGGCACGATGCCATACACCACTAGTTATTTATTGTCTTACTATGCAAAGTATGATGAGGAATCCCGAAACATAAGCGTTATACAATTCTGCAGTCGCCGATTCACAATCTCCAACCAAATCCGGCTCCAATTTAATTTCTTCAATATTTGTCATATTATAAAACCTACTCAGGCAATCTTGGTAAGATGTCGGATCAGCGCCGCATATAAATTCATAAACATTTGTGGTTGTACTAATATTCTCCAATTTAGACCAATTTTGCGACACTGTCTGGAATTCATATATTGAGCTTTTTTCCAGCAGATCCCAACTATTACCTAGATAAATATAGTATTATGAAATTGATGATATGAAAGCATTATGGTTAAAATTAACATACCATTACTGTCTTCTCGTTTTCTATATTGTTTTGGTGGTTGTGTTGAAGTTTCTTCATTTTTTGCCATGCCGAGTCTCAGCATTTTAAAACTCATACTAGCTTGCATCCAAGCTAAAGACATGAATGAAAGAAAATTATTGGATTTATTATATGGATATCAAAAAGAAAATATTTTCATCTTACGTAAAATTGGTCGATCCGCACATATTGTCAAATCTGCAGCAACTATTGCAACAAAGATGAAACCAACCATCAAGGCGTAAAAGGCTTTTGTTACATAGGTGCAAGTTAAGACCTAAAAACAATATTAAAATTATATTAAAAAAATTTTTTAGCTTTTGAATATTGAAGCATTTTTTGTTAAAATTAGATACCATAGTTAGCAAAATCTATAATATAAAAATGAATCACAAAATGTGTTGGTAAGCGCATAACTCAACAATGCCTGGACCAATTTGGCCATTTTTTTAAAATGTTTTTTGAAGTCCAAGAATGGTTCTTACGGCAAGAAAAAATATAATAATTGCCGGGAAAACCCTAAAACCAGCCCTTTTCTTTTTCACATACGAACGACAGTGTTTTCATATTTGGGCCATCGGATACGGAATATTTACTCAAGTCAATGTAGCGTTTTGGGTCTGAATTTTTTTACTGTGCTTCAATTCGTATGAAATTTTGAAATTAAGTTTATCTTACTTTCAATTTCAAAAGTGAAAATAATTTTGACTCCTTTGCCATTTCCCGGGGAATGACATCCCTCTCAGTGGTGTAATTTCATTTTTTTTCCAAAAATATCGATAAAAGAACTAATTATAAGAAACAAATGTTTCATGTTTTTCAAAATAGCAAATACTCATCATTTTATTTAAAACAGTTGTATATTTAAGATCCATATGGGTGGATGTATATACATTTCGCTATTATAGACTGTAGTGTAAAAAAACAATAATTTTTAACTAATTATTAATGAAATACGGAGATCAGGATAGTTGAAGCCTTTGATTTAGTAACCTCGCGTGGGTTTTTTTAGACCATGTCAATTTTAACTCAAAATGATTACTCGATAAATGGCTTTTTCTTTACTGAGATTCATCCAGCAAGTTTTTAAAAATTTGCTCTTTCCCTTTTTGAAATTGCCTTTTTAACCATCACATTTGATTTTTCAGGCCATGTCATTTTTAACTTAATAATGATAATTTTAACTCAAAAATATCAATATTAACTCAAATCGATGATTGGCTTTTTTACTAAGAATTATATAGCAAGTTTTTAAGAATTTGCTATTTCCCTTTCTAAAATTGCCCTTTTTAAGTATCAAGTTTGGAATCACATGTGATTTTTTAGATCTTGTCAATTTTAACTAAAAATGTCAATTTTAACTCAAAAAATTCCTTGATGAATATCTTTTTTTTACTAATTTTTCTCTAGCAGGTTTTTAAAATTTGCTTTTGCCCTTTTTAAAATTGGCACTTTTAACTATCACGTTAGAAATCAGATGTGATTTTTCATACCATGTCAATTTTAACTCAAAATGATTCCTACATGAATGGCTATTTATTTACTGAGTTTCATCTAGCAAGTTTTTAAGAATTTGCTCTTTCCCTTTTTGAAATTGCCCCTTTTTTAGCTATCATGTTAGAAATTTTTATTTTTATTCTTTTTCAACATGTCAATTTTAACTCAAAATTATTCCTCGATGACTGGCTGTTTTTTTTTACTAAATTTTTTCTAGGAAATTTGATTAATAGTCACTGGTCTAGATGTAAAATAGAATAGTATGAAAAATTTGATATTGAATCCAATAGAAAAATAGAAAAATGACCAAAAAAGCGCACGAAATAAAGATAAATTATAGATTGGATGAAGAAACCAAGGCCTGCCTAATATTGATTTGACCTTTCTTGTCCGAACATGTCAAGTATAATTTAAATCATTTGCAATTTGAGCTTCGACTATACAATAATTCTTTGAATTTTATTATTATGATTTTCAAATAATACTTACAACAACATGTAACCCTCTGTCACAAGTTCCACCAACTGCAATAGTTCTGATGGTATAAATGGTATGAATTACCAAAACTACAAGTCCAATTATACTAATTGCCACCAAAGCCGACTTCAAATGCATTGCTCTAAAGAAATATAATAAATGACTTGAAAATTAAAGACTATATATACTAAAACATATATTTGACTTCTTTTTTTATCTTAATAATTTTAATTTACCAGATTTTGGTAAATTAAATATATTGGCTTCTATTTTTTTATTAATAATTCTCCAGATTTTGTGCCAGATAATTATGATACCCTTTTTGGGACATTTCAAATTAAATTTTTTAGGAAAATAATTTGTGCACAAAAAACTTCTGACACCTTTTATTTGCTTTAACAATTTCCATGCCTTGAAAATAAATTATTTCCATTTAGTCTAATATGAACGAAAAGTTCCAGTTTTTAAGGAATAAATAATTAAATTGGCATAAAGATATTTCATTTATATTTTTAAAAGATAAATCAACATACTCTTCGTCCATTTCTTCAGAAGGAACCACGATTTCTCGAAAGTATCTAAAGTTATCTGAAGCATAGATGATACCTCGAAAGTAGAAAATTAGGCATATTAATAGAATCACCAGATTCACAAAGGATGCAACTATGGAAATTGTATGGATGGTGTCTGAAACATAAAAGATAATAATAAAAATTTAACTATTTTATGAAGATAATAACAATTTATTGATATTACAATAGAACAAAACCTAATTGGAGCTTAAAGCAAGACTTATTTCTTAAATTTTAAATAAAAGATAAAATAAACTATTAACAAATATTTATTGAATATAATTATTAAACAGTATATGATACCATTCAATATATATTTGATTTCACTAATTTTTAGACGGTAATTTTAAATTCATTCATTCTCTTTTTTAATATTATTATATTTGTTACTTTATATTTATATTCGTATTCTTATAAAAAATGCAATTTTATTTAATCTTCATACTTAGTTTATTTTTGACGTTTTAAAACTATATTATAAGGTTGTCAAATATCTCCCTTCCGCCTTTTTGTATTATAAACCAAGAGCAAAAAAGCGGAAGGAAGATATTTGACAACCTAATATATGTATTCAAATATAATGTCAGTAATAATAACATATAATTAGTATTAATTAATTTTCCTAATTAAATAATATATATTTAACTAGATTTTTCTTCTCTTTACAGGTGCAATTACACCTGGCAGGATAAATTACCTGTGCTGACATAAACTTCCAGGATACATCAAAAGGTAAGTTATTTTATCATATTTTACATTTAATAATTTAATTTTAAATTTAATAATTATTACATATGTGTATGTTTTTTAATGTTAAGTTAAATTCATTAGAAATTTAGATATACGTGTTAACATTCAAATTTTTTGAATTATTTTTTCGAAATTCATATATATTTATTATTGATTTTTTTTATATTTATATTCAACATATAAAGTAAAGTAAATATATATATTTACTCACAAGAACATGCGTACTGCATTTTCACAACGTTGAATCTTGTTAATTTATAACAATTCCAGATTGTTTAAATTTACTTTGACAAATCAAACACAAATCTTCATATGATTTGACACGTAGATCGCAATTGTAATTATCGACAAAAACAAATGAATAGAATAAATATCATCGGTAATATAATCATAATTTTTTTTGCAATTTCTTCACATAAAAATATTTCTTCATTAATCTGTAAAAATAAAGACTATAATAAACCGCACAAACCTGTGAGATGATTAAAAAAAATCATGTTTTATAAATTTAATATATTAAATTCAAGTAAATTACAAATTGGTGATATTTCGTAGTGTTCATAACATTATTGACAAATTTAATAATAATTATTATTTTATTTCTTATATAAATAAGTAGATCAAGTAGGTCTATTAATAAACTTTAGCATATTTAATAATAACATATGATTTCTTACACAATTTGTGTAAATTTTTTAAAATTTTCTTACACTTTCTTAATGATGAATTAATAATTGATCAACAGATTTTCATAAAGTATTATTAATGTTAAAGTAAAATAATTTTTATATTAATATTGACATGAAAGATTTAATATATTATTTGAAAATGTATAAATCTTCAATTTTGTATACACTTTTTGTAAAATCTTCTGTTGAATTTAAAGATTTTAAAAAATTTAACTATTAATTTATAAAAGAATAACACTTATTTAAAATAGTGTGATTAAAAGGTGCTAGTCTTTTATAAATTAATAGTTAAATTATTTAAAATGTTAAAATTGAACAGAACATTTTACAAAAATTGTAGACAAAATTGAATATTGCAATATTTGAATTTTTTTGTAATGCCTTTCTGTCTTTTTACTTTTAAATATATTTAATTATAAATTTAGTAAGAAAATACTTTGTGTACACTTTTTGTAATATCTTCTGTCTAAAAATTCAGAGTATAAAATTCATTCATATCATGAAAATAATTAAAAAATTTTTACATTTGATGAATCTTACATTTTTCCCATATTGTGTTTTAGCAATTTTTGTAATATTTTCTAGTAATTGCATATTTGCAAATATATTTATTTAAATTGCAAATATAATTATTTATTATTAATTTAGAGTAAAAAAATAAAATTCATCATTAAGAATTATTCAAAAATCATTTTTTTCGTTTTATAAAGCCTAACACATTTTACAACAAATTAATTTCTTCTAAAGAATATTGGACGGATTAATTTTTAATACAAAATTTATTTTTTAAACTTCTTAGTATAAATATTCTATATGAAATTTAGCTTATTGTAAAGACAATGCAGTACATAATAAATATTAGAACATTTATTAAAAATAGGTTAAAACAAAATTGTTTGCAAATTTTAATTCGTATTTAATTCACTTTTTTTTTATCTTCACAAAGTAATATTTTATTTGTTTTTAATTAAAGTACAAAGTGCCTGCTTTATAAATATTGCAAATAAATTTATAGTCATGGACGAGAAATGAGTAATAAACAATGTTTTTTTTAGTTTGGACTCAAGATTCATATTTTCTCCTTAATTTTTTATCAAAGTATAAGTACACTTTGATTTTAATATTATTTAATATTACTAAGCTTAATCTTAATAATAATTAATTAATATTTAATGACACAAATATCAAAATTACATAATTACTTATATAATACTAAATCAAAAATTTGATATATAAATTACTCTAGAAAAATATTTGCTTCAAAAAAGAAAAACAATTTGTATAAATTTTTCTTAAACAATCTTCTATAAAATTTGAAATATATTTACATTTAGTTTTTTTAAACAATTCTTAAATATTTTAGTTTTATATGAAAAATGAAAAAAATACATGAATTAAGTTGGTTGAAGCAAAAAATAACTTTTGATCTGAATTTTTATATACTATGTTTTATCTAAGTTAAATTATAATATTTACATCCTATAATATATTGAAAATTAAGGAGGCAAATTTTGGATAAAATAGATTTATTAGGGGTCTATATTCGTATGAGTTGGTAGTAACAAACTGTTACAAAAAACCTAACCTCCATAACAATTTTATCACAAGTGCATCTTTCTGATGTGTCAGTGATAACATATACATGAAGTTAGGTTTTATGTACGAAATGACCCTTTGAGCAACAAATAGATTTTTGGCAGCTTTTTGACTACCATCTCATGCGAATATAGACTCGTAACATTGCTTTTTTATCCAAAAATTAGCCCCTAAGTATTATTTTGTTCAATAATTTTAATATCTATGAATGTCTACCTAAAAGATGATTTTTTTTAGTCTTATCCTACATATAAATAAATCTACACGGTTAAATGATGTTAATCCAAAATAAAGCTGTAGCGATATATAAAGACTAATAATTAATAATATTATACTTTAGATCATATTTCACCGATTTCTTACTTTTTTTACCTAGAGTATTCGAAAAAGTCCCTTACTATGGTCCAAGATTTGTTTTCCTATTACTATTGGTTTTGTTTGAAACTGTACACAGTCTTTCTTGACTTCATATTGTTTTTTCAATTTTCATTTATTTTTTTGTTGACTACGATCTGCCCATCATGTTTTTGGTGAGTTGTTCCCAAGTTTCTTCAATTGGTGCCAAAACTATTATCACGACCAGCGCGGTTACCAGAAGAACAATCACTATGAGATATAAGGCCAACATGCAACGTCTAAATCCGGAGTACTGGAAAAAAAAATTTAAATAATAATTGAAAAGAAGATGGTATTTGATAGATGGATGAGATTGCAAATACGGTCGGTTCTGCCGTTACTTCAATTTTAATTGTTTGCCCACTCCATAGATGGCTGCCACTAACTGTAAAGCGTAAAATTACCACTTGGTTTAATTATGGATAAGATTTATACGAATATAATATAAGGTCATTTTAATACATCATGTAAGACACTAGAAATTCTTTATCTATGTGGAAATACTTGTAATATATACATTTTTTAACGTCGACCACTGGACCTCCACATGTAGTTCGGTTTTAAATATTTAAAGAAACTTTGATGAATAAGAAGGCAATATTTATTTGATAAGATAGACAAGGACAGAGAGAGATAGGCAGGTTAGTATATAGTATAAGGAGCAGGTACAGCTAATTATCTCATTATATATTACTAATTACAATATTATTAATTAGAAGAGTATAAAATAAAAGTAATATTTACGAAAAAATATAATAACGTTGAAGAAATCCTTTATCAATGTGGAAGTACTTGCTACATATACATTTTCTAACCGCGACCACTGGACCTCCACTTGTAGTTCTGATTTAAAATATTCAAAAAAACGTTGATAGGGAGAAAACAATATTACATTGATAAAATATATTATTTAATAGAATGAGAAGTCATTAGAAAGAGAAAGCAGCGTGTATTAAATAACAAGCAGTATTTATAAAAAAAATCAAATAAGGGTCGATTTTTTGTTGTCAAAATTGTTTAAAGTTTTTTAGTTTAAATCAATGTTTTGAAAAGAGTAATGGATTTTGGAACAGTGAGTACGAAAAATTCTAAAATTGAGTAATGTACATTTGTTCTTTCGATAGACGACGATGACATCTATGAATTGCAAACGGTAATGAAACAGTGTTAATGAAAAATATAATAAGATTTGATGTACAATCATACAAGAATTTAAAAAATCATCCATTTATAATGTGGTAAAGCTGGTGATATATTTAATAACTAAGGCCGACCACTGGACCTCCACATGTAGTTCTGCTTTATATATTTAAAGCAACGTTGATGAAAAATTTTAATATTTAATTGATAAGAGAAACTAAAAATTGAGAAAGTAATTTAGTAAGTTAGTAAAAAAAATAATATTTAATATTAAAAAGTGCATTCATAAGTAAAGTAAAATAAGAGTAGATCTGTTATAATATGAATAATATGATAATAATAATGATAAATATGATAATATGATCTGAATTATAATATTTGTAGCAATGCGAGCACTAGTGGTTATGTACAAAAAAAATCGTGACTTCATCATTGGAAGGGGGAATATTGTGGCGATAGAAACGGCGATGGAGTTTAACAAATGAGTCGTGACATTCTTAGATTTTCTTATACGATTTTTAAAGGTTAGATAAATAAACCCATCACACCACAATACCTAAGGAAAATTTGATTAAAAACGATAAAATATTTTTTAGGTTAAAAAGACAATATATTAATAGTATTTGAATTTGAATATTAAAACGTATTTATAAATAAGTAGAATAATATTTGATTTCCTAATTTTTTATTGCAAATAATTATGGAAAACTTAATTTTTACCACTCAAAATTTACAAGAAAAATAATTTTGTTAAAAAATTTACAATGTGGTCGTTTATTCCGATTTATGGTTAAACTGGCTGGTTAAACGTTTTTTGTCCTCTACTTTCAAATAGTATCGCAACTAAACTACTTTAAAATAATATAATAACTAAATAACAATGCTCGAACCCCCAAAAAGAACAAGAAAAAAAACACAATTTTGATAATAAATTTACAATGTGGTCGTTTATCCTGATTGGCTGGTTAAGCGCCTTTTGCCCTCTACTTTAAAATGGCACTGTAACTCAACTACTTTAAAATAGTATAGTAACTGAAGAACAGTGTTCAAACGCAAAAAAAAAACAAGAAAAAAACACAATTTTGATATTAAATTTACAATGTGGCAGTTTATCCTGATTTAAGGTAATGGCTCGTTAAGCATCTTTTGTCCTCTTCTTTCAAATATTATCGTTAAAAATACCAATAGAAAATCACATGTATGTATTATCAAATAGATGAGACCAAATAGATATTTGTGAAAATAAATAGTGTTCGATTTATTGATGACTATATTGCAAATATTTTTCTAGAAAGAGACAATATAAATTTGACGTAGAAAACAATGTTGTAATATCATTGAGATATTAAAAATTTATATATTCAAATTAAAAAATCCTTTTGGAACGTTACTGATGTATACGAATTCATATTTTTACTCAGTATATACCTAAAATCTGACCCCGATGCCAAAATTTGTTTTTCTAAAAAAATCCTGGTAATATTCAAATTTATTAAAAGGTGTGGTCATGTAGTCTTTATGTACAATAATGTAACAAACTATTAAACAAATTATCAGAAGTACGTATAATTAAAAACAGGATTGTAGACTGTCTAATCGTAAAAATCTGATTTTCTAAAACTATTCTAATGATGGTTCCAAAATTATGATAAAGTTCTTGCAACATTGGAGAACCAACAGTCACAATAACCTCTTGGAACCGGTAAAAATAAATACCTTAGTTATGAAATTTCACACAGACCCACGTATCCCATTATCTACTCCCATCAATCTATTTATCACTACCCACAATAAGCAACTTCTAAATCTACATCTACATCTAAATCTCCTCCATCTACTTACCGGAGCGTCCTGTTTCCTATCAGCCGAGCCCATCATCCTGCCGTTGCTGGACATGTCTTTCATCGGAAACGAGTTGACCCTCTTGGTCTGCTGCCGGTCGCTGATGCAGCCCGAAATCTGCAGCCACAAAAAGATCTGTGTTGTTGGGAGCACAGCGATAGGCGTTAAACGACATATGGCGTTAATTTAATGGACGCGAAAAGCCATAGTTAGGTTAATTTTTGTTAGGTTAATTTTGGTTAGGCACGATTGGTTGTTTTGGTTAGTCGTGTTACGTGCACAGGCGGATGGTGGTGATTGGGGATTAGTTGGTGAAGGTTAGTTGGTTAATGTGTCAGAGTTTTGGTTACAAAGATAGACGACATATGAAAGCTATGTAGGAACAGCTTCAAGTACAAATTTGGTGAACGTTCCTACTATTAAACTGTTGAAATGAAGAAAATATATTTGCGACTTCAGGTTTTCTCCAAAAAGTTTTGCTATTCTGTGTTGGATTTTTGTTCAACTTAAAAACAACTAGTTGGTATTGGTATTTTACCTTAAGGCAAGTTACATGAACTTCCCGAAATGTGTAATAATTGCCTTAATCAACCGAAATTGAGACTTAGATATTAAGATAAAATGTTCAACTTCACTATTACATGTATCATGTACGTAGCTCTTGATATTATTTAAGGGGAAAGCCTGCTTTAGAAGCTTAAAAAAATTTAAGGTAAATTTAATTTTTAACGTACCACAAAGATACATGTCAGATGAAAGCAATGGAGGAATAGCTTCAAAAACAAATTTGGTGAACGTTACTACTATAAGCTGTTAAGACGAAAAAATTTATTTGCGACTTCAAGTTTTCTCCAAAAAGTTCTGCTATTCTGTGTTAGATTTTTGTTTAACTCGAAAAGTAGTCGTGCATAGCATTGTGCCTCAAGGCAAATTGCTGGAACTAACCGTACCAAAAATTATATTTTTTTAATTTTGAAAAAATTAGATTTTTGAAAAATTTTAAACTTTAAAAAAATTGACTTTTTTGGAAAAAAAATGTTTTTTTATTTTGAAATTTTTTCCAAAGCTAACGGCTAGACGTGCCTTTGCCAAAAACTAATCAGCACGTCTCCTCAATAACACGAATCGAATGTTTTTTTAATTATTCAAATCGGCTGATCGGTGTTCCCGAAATCGTCGACGAAATACACACATATATATACATACATACATTTTTTCTAAAGTGTGCCAAAATGTTCAGAAATCTTTGAAACGTAAAGATATATAAAAATTATCATTTTCGATTTTCTTTAACTCACCCTACGGGAAGTTAACTAGTTAAAAGTGGCATTCTGCCCTAAGGAAAGTTGCATGAACTTTTCGAAATGTGTAATATTTGACTTCTTCAACTGAAAATCAAACTTTGATGATTTTTTAAAATTAAACGACTTGTCGTAGGACCGTAATATTTTAGTATGTTCTTTAGGAGCATTTTTATAAATCAACATAAAAAGTTTTATCGAAAAACAATTTTCAACAGTTAATTACAAGAAAACGGCTCGGCCGATCTTTGGCAATACTAATCAGCACCTATATATAATATCTTTTGAGCAGTTTTTGATTTTTTAAAATCGATTCAATGTTATTAGCTAAGACGTGGACGCAAAGTTTTACAGTTTTTCGCAAATTACTAAGAAACGACTTGGCAGATCGTCGCGCAAAACTGAGAAACGATAAGCCTCAACGAGATACATCAAATGGCTTTTAAATTTCTGAAATCGGTTTAGACGTTTTTGAGCAAACTTCGATGAAAAGTCTAATTTTGACAAATGCCAAAAAACGATACCAATTTTTACAAACTTTGACGAATTTTTATAATTAAACGAGTTGTCGTAGGGCCGTAATATCTTAGTATGATCTACAAGACTATGGTATCTACTGTCAAAAAAAAATCATAAAAATAGTAGAATTTTTTTAACACTTTTATTACAAGAAAACATCCCGGCCGATCTTTACCAAAAACAAATCAGCACGACTCCCAACCAATACCTTTCAAACAGTTTTTGAATTTTCAAAATCGATTCAGAATTGCGGGCTAAAACGTGGACGAAAAAAATTTCACTTTTCTGCTGTTTACAAAGAAAGGGCTTGGCTTATCGTCGCACAAAACTGAGAAACAACAGTCCTCATCAAGATACACCGAATGGCTTTTAAATTTTTGGTATTGATCCAGCCGTTTTTGAGAAAACGCCCACGAAAGGTCAAAAATCTGTTCACACACACACACATACACATACTTTTTCCAAATTTGGTCTTATTGGATTCAGCATGGCTTGAAACGTCGAAAAAACATAAAATTAGCGAATCGGATTTATTGACGAAAACATAAACTTCTCCTTCGGGAAACTAATAACGCGTATCTGATTCAAAATTATAAAACAATTTGTCTTCTTGAATAAATTCTGGTGTTTGATTATAAAAAAGCACAAATATGTAGCCAAAATTAACCAATAGAATTGTACAAATAATACCAAACTGATCTGATTCATGAGACACTATATTACTAATATAGTATATTAGTAATTATTACTAATGAAGATTGAAATGGAACGCCATTGGAGTTAAATTATATACTAACTAAAACATCCCGGATTACATCTAACAATTGTATTGATAACGAAGCAAAATCAATTTTTTGCTGAGAGACCAGAAAATGTGAGAGTTTTGTGTTCCATCACCTGTTTTCCAAATGAAATATAGTAACTTACAGATAATACAAGGTGCATGATGACATGGAAAGCCACGAACGCCACCAAAATCCAGTCCATCCATTCTGGTAGTTCAGCTTTGGTCAATTTTACAGCGAAGAATATTGTCACAACTGGAAAAAAAATTGTAGATTTGAACATTTTCATTGACAGACTTAAATGAATTTTTTTATTACATACTTGCTAGAATATGAGCAGAGTTTCCACCAAGCCAATGCAACCAGTTGAAAATTGGTCGACGTTTAGTACCAGGATGCGGCCTGAAAAAGGCACCAATCGGTTGCAAAAAGCACAAAATAGTCGTCACCGTTCCCAGAATTGCATGAGGATTTTGTTCAGAAGACCAAGCACCGATTTCTATGAAAATCATCACGAAGGCTGACAGAGTCAACAACCATGTAAGAACCATGAAGAACCTATGCCACTAAAAGGGAAATAGTAACAGTTAGGAAATAGATATGATATACCAATATTAGATGTTGCATGTATCAATTAGGGAATGCAATACCGATGGAAAATTTCAATACCGCTATTTCGGTAATTTTTCATTTTAAAACCGGAATACCGGTAAATTACCGGTATTTTTATTATCTTAAACAAACGTAAACAAAATTGAAAGTTACTAGTACAAATATAAAAAAATGTATATACAACTACAACTATATTCAACTAAGCAATAAAAACAATAAAATGAAAAAAATAAGTTTATTTTTTTTAAATAATAATTTAACAAAAGTATATCCAATTTAATTAATTCATTATCACTATCGAGTATATTGAGTACTTTTCACCAAAAACAAACTTATGAGTAAGAAAGACCAAAAACTCATAAAAGATCATATTACATTATTATAATAAACTGTGTTGTCTGTATCCGATGTGTTAAATTAGCATAATCTCCAATATTTAAAAAAAATAATTTTTCTACACTAATTTAAGACCGGATACTTTGTCGAGATAAATAATAAGTTACTATAATTGTTGAGTATTGTTATTTAAAATAATGTGATGCTTCTATAGTATTTTCAAACTTCGAAACGATTTCGAAAAATAATATTTTATAATTGTGATTAGAAGCAAAAATATTTAGTTATTATCATAATTATTATGTATAAAGTTAGAAAAAAATAAAGATAACGTAGAGGTAATCTGTATGATATAAAATATTTTGGCGCAAATATTACTTGAAAAAAACGTTACATTTTTACATAAGATGAAACAAACATCATTATCTATCAGTCCAATTCTATTTATTACTAGCTGACCCGGCTAACGTTGTTTTGCTAAGTAAGGTATATACTAAACAATTTTTAGAGAATCAAAAATATTAATACTTTAAGTGTATAAGGATGTGTTGTTTGAATGTTATATAAAATGAGGTATTATAAAAGTTTTATACACTTTCTATAGAAAACATGGTATAATCCAATCCAAGTCTTGTTTGGTCTTTCGACTTATTGATTACGGTTCAAGTTTTTCAGATTTTTTTTGGATTCTAAATTTTGTGTATACTACTAAATAATACTACTGAGCTTATACAAAATTTTCAAATTTCTGCGAGGAGAAATGGAAAATGAATTAAGTATTTCTTCTTTGACCTGCTTTTTGAAAAGTTTCAAACAGTTTTTAACATTCGATGAATTAAAATAAATTTAATAAAAAGTATATATTTAGAGCAGGGTCAGGCACAAAGGTTCAATTTGGCTTTGAGCAAATATAAACTCTATTGTGAAAACCATAACAATTATATCACAACAAATAACAAATTTCCAACGAAAAATTATCTGACTACTTTCAGTAAACTGCCTTCAAAATGTCTTTCAAAAATTTGTTATCTAGACCTTTTTACCCTATAGGCGGGGTGTAGTGCTAAAAAACTACTAACGGAAGAAAATACTTTTATTATGGATTTTTATAGATTACTGTTTATCTCCCGATAGCAAAGTTTTCAAATCAAGTCTATTGCTGGTTATATATATTTTTCCCTCTATTTTCAAATATTGTTGTTGAACAATGCTTAACTTTACTGATTTTGAGACATCGGTGGTGGACCTTTTGAACCTTGGTCCTTCATATATTACTATCTATTATTCGATAAATTCTAGGAAATTATAACTGGGAAAATGTTATTCGACAAAATGTCCCTTTGATCGATACCAAATTCAGGTTCTGAATTAAAATAACATAAATATAAAATAATGTAACCTAGAAAATGTTTTATAAATACCAAGGAGTATTTATTTACACAAATGAGATCTTTCAGAGCACCGTGTTTGAGAAAAATATTCCAAAAAGTGCATTTTCATATTAACATATCAAAAAAGTTTATATTTTGAGTCTCTAGTAACACTTGCGGCCTGTTTACTAACGTTTTTGTATATAAATAAAACTACAAACAAATCTACTTACTACAATTTAATCATAATTAAATATTATTCACGCTAAACATCCTATTAAACGTAATTGAACACCATCTGTCAAAACCGTTTGACATTTCACGTATTAGCCACCGTCCATTGTTTCATTTAAAATACGCTTCAACAAAAATTTTCAAATTAAAAATGTAAAGTTTCTACGCGGATTTGAAATAATTTCTCACCTTTTGGACTTTCTCTGGATTGGCACGAATTTTTCAAGACTAAGACTGGCCAAATCGGTTTAGCCGTTTTCGAGTTTTACTTGGACTTTGAAAGAGAGCTCCATTTTTGTATATAAGATGAAACAAACAGCATTACATTAAATAGTCCAATTCTATTTATCATAACACGATATGAAGCCCTTATTAAAGCAATAAATATTTAATTTAATGACGAGTTGAGATAATATTTGACATTTGTTTATCCTATAGAATCACTTGAAGATATAGCTGTTTATGCGATTATGGAATTTAACGATAAATTTGTTCCGAGAAATTTAAACTTTAGTGTATTATGTATCAAATAGCACTTGTAAAAAATACCGAAAATACCGGTAATATTTTTGGGGTAAATTCCGGTAAAAATACCGCCGAAAAATCGTGCGGTTTACCGGTAAACCGGTATTGCATTCCCTAGTATCAATTATCACTTACTGCAAACCATTGGTCTTTTCCGCAAAATGTTCTGCCAGTCCAGGTTTGTTTGAAGTATCTGGCTAATAAAATGCCTACAGAGGCTGTGCCTACCCAGGCTGTTAACATGAAGGCACCATGCAGGCGCAGAAGGAGTTTGCTGGCTGCTGCAAATCCTGATACGTCGCTCAAATGCTGCTTGTTGGCTGATGCTAGTTTTCCTAGGGTGTGGTAGTGGACTCGATCGACTGGAAAAAATGGAATATATAGTAATATGAAATTCAATTATCTCAAAATCAAAGCTAGTAGTGTATGGCATCGTGCCTTGAGGCAAATTGCTGGAACTTCCCGTACCGTAATGAAATATACTAGAAATATTAAATGCTTTGAAATATATTATTGTAAATACTGAAAATATTATTCGTATTTTCTAGACAATATATAAGAGCTTATGAACTGGATGACGATGTTTATATGTTTAGAGAGAAATAAATAAACGAAACTTGATTAATCGTATTCAAAATGAAAAACATTGTCTAATAATATAATAATATATATATAATATAATAATATAATAATATAATACTTATAAGAATTATATAAACTGAATTGCAAAGTTAAATTTATTTATTTGAAGTGTATTAGTGAGCTTTTGAACTTTAGCGAGAATTATAAATTATAAATATCTATATTTGGTCAAAGTACATATTTTACATGTGTAAACCACAAACACATTTTTATAAAACTTCGGAAATTACAAAACCGACAAAAAAAAAATTCATAAAAATTGTCGAAAAAAATGTTTTTTACGCTTAAATTACAAGAAAACGGCTCGGCCGATCTTTACCAAAAACTATTTAGGTCAAAATTACAATTACTATAAAATTTTAATATATTCATCATTTGTACGTAAGAGATAAATCGGATTATCTGATACCTTAATGCTTCTATGTACTAATAATCATTTTCGAAGAGGAATTTTCATAACACATTTGTTAAATATTGAATTAAAATTAAAATCCGAATTATTTTCGATAAAAAAAATGAAAAAAAAAATTCTTTACCCAAAAATGTTTCGGATGCATTCAAATATAAGCATTCAAATCGGATGCTTATTTCTCTCAAAAACTTTTTTTTTTAACATTTTGCTCCGTATCTCCGAAACGGCTAAATGTGCCTTTGCCAAAAACTAATCAGCACGTCTCTTTATCAATAGGAATCGAATGTTTTTTAAACCATTTAAATTGGTCAAATCGTGTTCCCGAAATCGTCGATAAAAATTTGTATCCGCACACACACATACATCAATTTTTTCTAAGGTATGCCAAAATGTTCAAAAACCTTCAAAACTTGAAGAACTGCAATAACTTCCCACGGGCAGTTAAGATATTTTTTAAGAATGCTATTTTAAAGTGGAGGGCAAAAATGTGTAACCAGCCAGCACCTTAAATCGGGGGCTGCTATCACGAGATGAACGAACGACTATATTGTCAATTTTTGAATGAAAGTATTTTTGTTGTTGTTAGTTTTTTTTATTTTGAGCACTGTTGTTTAGTTTGTGATACCGGAATATAATTTTGAAGTATACGTTATTTAATTATTTTATGATGTGTATTGTTAACTTCCCAAAGGAGAATTTAATATTTTCATAAGAAATCCGATATGCTAATTTCAAGTTTTCTCGACGTTTTAAGCCATTCTGAATCGAATGAGACCCAATTTTCAAAAAGTATGTGTGTGTATGCGAACAGATTTTGACTTAAAATCGACGTTTTCTCAAAAACGCCTGGAACGATTTCAAAAATTTAAAAGCCATTCGATGAGTATTTGCGCTTGGCAAATTTGCACGACGATCAGCCGAGTCGTTTCTTTTTAAACTGTGGAAAGGTGAAATATTTTTCATCCACGATTTAGCCGCAACTCTGCATCGATTTAAAAAATTTAAATACCACACAGAAGATATTGGTGAGAAATGATACTTATTAGTTTTAGGTAAAGATCGATCAAGCCGTGTTCTTGTAATTAAGCGTTGAAAAAAAAATTTTTGCCGAGTTTCATGAAACTTTTTTTGCGATAGATATTATGGTCTTATAGAACTTACTGAAATATTACGACCGAGTGACAGGCAGTTTAGTTTTAAACATTCATCAAAATTTGAGAAAATATGTGATGTGACGAGTCAATAAAGTCAATTAGAAATGGATTTGAAATTAGTAAAAAAATAAATGAAACTTGATTTTCGAAATAAACAGTTGAAAATTTTATCTAACAAATATCTAAATCTCAAATTCGGTTGATTAAGTCAATTATTACACATTCCGGGAAGTTCATGCAACTTGCCTCAAGGCAAAATGCCACTTTCAACTAGTTATTTCCTAACTCACTTTCAGCATCATCTCCAGCAGCAATCAAAACATGATAAGGATTCTTCCTTAAATCAAAGGTTCTGTCTCTAACAACGGACCTGGCTTCCCGGTTGAATTTGCAGTAAAGAGTTCCATCAATAAATGTACCATTTGACAGAGTGATGTAACTTTGATCCTGTAAAAATTAAATTAGGACTTATGCTACATACGAAACACAATTGACAACTTTTTTTTAATATTCAGTTTAAATACTGAGAAGAATTATTGAATAATTCAGACGAGTCAATAGAGGAAAACAATTCCGATTTTATTTCTTAATATTATTCATAATTAGAAACATTTCAGAAGGACAAATAATTTAAGTAATTATGTAGTAGAAATGGTTTAAATAATAAATTAGTGTTCGATCGGGATTCAGTTGAAATACTGACAAGTAAAATTGTTTAATTGAATATATGTTAACTTACAACTCCTTCTCTGGTGACACCCAAATTAGGCCTAGGCATAGTCCAGGACATAAAGGCCTTAACAGCACCATTCTGGTGCACACATTCCATCACGCTGTCGTCTCCCTGAAATAATAAAAAAATGTACAAATATTTTGTTATATGTGTCAGTTTACCAGGTCACCCAAATATATATTTAAAAGAATTAAGCAAGGAATATCCCACTCGAATATTGAAAAAAAATATGATCTTAAATAAAAAGTAAAAAAATAACAAAAAGAGAGATATCTCATCGGAGATAATCTCTTAAATGCATTTACACCCAGCATATTGTCTTAAAAATGTTTATTATTTTGATTGGCAATAAAACTATGCAAATAAAAAAATATGTGTTAGTGGAAGCTGGAAAGTCAGCTGTAAAAATTAAAAATAATGTTGGGCCAAGGACGCTCCCTTGAGGCACTCCAGAATTTATTTCTGTGATATTTGAATTAGTATCGGAGATGCTGATGAAAAATTGTTTATTTTGTAAACAGGATTTTAGTAATAGAAATACTATATAGTATTTGGCAAATATTAGGTTGTCAAATATCTCCCTTCCGCTTTTTTGCTCTTGGTTTATAATACAAAAAGGCGGAAGGGAGATATTTGACAACCTAATACATTAGGCCTGTAAGCCAGACTTTGTCTAATATACTCTTTTCTATATAGTGCATTATTAATTATGTTTATAATTCTATGCATTTACTCAATTGTTGAATGTTAGTTTAGAAAGCCAAAATGATGGTTCAAAATAAAATTTTATTCTTGTAGAATTATTTTAAACCGTTGATTTTGTATATATAAATTATGTAAACCGTTTTCATAATCTCTCACACCAGGCACCACTCTCTGTCTGAGATATGAAAATAATATATATATATAAATAAAATTAAAAAAAATAATAATAATAAAAAAAGGATTAGCTTTTCAAATATTTTCGATATGCAAGACGATAGAAGATAATAGGAGAGGGTCTTTTCCTGGTTTGACTATAAGAATTATTTTTAGATTCTGTTATATTGGATTTAAATTTGTTTTCCCAACTGACCATTTTCGAGTCATCAGACAATGCAACAGCAGCATAACCAGGATTTCCAGTAGCTTTCAATTCAAATTGGTATTTTTCTCCTCGAACTGTGCAGGCCATAACCAGTTTGCAGTCTTTGGTTGTTACGCAACCCTCCGGTTGTCCAAAGCAGGTTTTTTGGGAACCACAGCCGTTGTAGAATGGATCGTTTTTGAGGGCCGAGGACTGTAAGAAATATAAAAATATAAATTAGTTTGCTTATGAACTCATTTTTTTTTAAAAAAACCGAGATTGGATGTATGATAAAAATATGGGTCGTAATTTATTGTGTTCGGTTTTTTCCAAAATTGGATAAACTCATTCTAAATCGAATGAAACCAAATTTGGAAAAAGTATAAGTGTTCTCAATAAAGAACTTTTCTTTTAGTATTAAATTTTTTGAACGCGTTTTAGTCGTTTTGAGTATAAGTTACATAAAATTATAAAAACCTTTATTTATTATTATAATAAATTCTTCTTAAAATAAATAGTATATGCACTGGATTTCTAAAAATATTGTTTTCTTTGCAATATCAAATAATAACTACAGTGAATCGTATTTGAAGCATAACAATTTTTTTTGCAAATTTTGAAAAAATCAACTTTTATGAAATGTTCTTTTGTAAATTTTGAAAAATTTGATTTTTTCAAAAAATCCGTTTTTTTTAATATAGAGATCTTCGAAAAAATTCGACTTTTTAAAAGAGTTTGAAATTTTGTAATAATTTGGGTATTATTTAAATTGTTTTTTTTTTTTAATTTCATTTTTTAAGTGGACTTTAAACACGGAAACATATTGAAATTTAAATAAAATTCGTACTTATTATAAAAATTTCTATAAAATATCTGATAATTTGTTTATTTTTAAAATTTTACTTTATGCAAACTTTTATTTTTTAGTTTTATTTTATAGTTATTATTCTAATTATTTATTATTTCCAAAGGTCATATAATTTCTGCTATAAAATAACATAATTGCTGAAGATAGTGCATAATTGTAATAACTATCATAACATCGTACAATATTTAAAAAATTGAAAATCAATCAGTTTAATAATTATTCTATAAAAATAATATTTCTTTGAATTTAATATTATGTAATATTATTCTAGATGTTTGGTTTTGTTTAGATCTTAGATTTTTGATGATTTTCTGTGATCATAGAATTACATTCATTTTTAACTAAAATTTTAACTTAGAGTTAAGAGATGTTAAAAAAAATTCGTAGTTCTCGAAACATTTTTCTCTTACAAATTAACACAATCTGGCAATTAACTTCTCGAAGAAAAGTGATATGTTTTTGTTAGAAGTAGTTTTGCATGATATCAGTCGACCGAACTTTATCCTTAAATTAGCAAAAAAGTGCAAAAATTTTGAACGCTTTCGTAAAAATTCCAGAACCAATTTTGAGAATATGAAAAATGGTTGAAACTTCGAATGATATGATTTGAGAAATCCCGGATTTTTTTGCGTTTTTAATAAAATCCTAAAAATATTAGAGAAAAGTGGTTGAATTATAAAGACAATCAATAAATTTCATAATATAAGTCTGTTTGAAAGATTTTCAAAGCAGATTTGGAAATAGCCTTGAATAGTTTTTAGTAAATGCCAAAAGTAAAAAGCTTAATCTCAATTGTTGTCTAGTAATTAAGTCGATTATTTACACAAATCGGGAAGTTCTTGCAACTTGCCTTAAGGCAAAATGTCACTTGCACCTAACTATTTATTTATAACGAGATTTTATAGATCTTCCTCATCGTGAGAATATTTCAAATCACGTAACACATTAAACAAATCTGCACATTACATTGCAAATTCCATTCTAGGTGCAATCGAATAACAAAATCATTAATTTTGCATCTGTATGGAATTCTTGATATTCATTTGAAGGGATTCTCCGACGATCAAAATAATCTACTGGCAATTTTCTGCTGATTGCAATAAAAATTAAAATAAAAAACCTGAACGGTAAATATTGTATTTCTGGAATGTCTGTAGGAATCGAACATGGGAAGGCAAACTTATGTAATAGAAATATTATGCTGGTAATATTAGTTGGTAGTAACGAATTGTCAAGAAGACTAACTTCACGTATGTGTTATCAATGAGGCACCAATTAATTTAACTAAAAAAAAAATTAATTCCTTAAAACATCTACACATTTCAAATTTACTTCAAAGAGAATTGATATATAAATGAAAATCAATTTACACTATAACAAAAGACATAGGCTATGGTGTTACACAAGGTTTAATACGAAGCCCGTTTTTATACCAATGAATATTAACGTACGAAGTACATTTTTCTTACTAATAATTTAATAAACATTATTGTTTATGTTCAAATCTTGGGTGAATTAATTTATAAAATCAAGTTCATATGAGCACTCTTCAATCTAAGATCAACTTGCTAAATATTCCATATCCAAGGCCAAACAAATGAATTTTTAAACACATGAAACAAAAATCTAAATCATTTTTTTAGTAAGTGGAAATATTTTTTTGTATTGTTAAATAATTTAGTAAAGTAAACCAAAATGCGACATGCATAAGTTCAAAAATATAATGTAGATGCAATTTTGGACTTGTTGCGTTTTATTAAACTGAATTGTATAATTTCATCTGCCAAACATATGCAGTTGACTGTATCTTATATTATTTTAAATTCTGGCACATCTCAGCTGCTTTTCGGCAATAATAATGTAGACATTGCATTTTTCTTGTATATTATATTCCAATATTATCTAGGCTCATAATATCGGCTAAATTCAAATTTCAAGTGAAATGACATTTCTAGCAGATGACAGTTAAAATGTTTTCAATGGCTAATAATGATAAGTGTTTTTTTTGCAATTTTTACTATTCTATAATATTACTATAGTTTGTCGTTTATTAAATCTTAAAAATTTCCTTCGACACACTCTAAAAATAATTACCAAAACCCGAATAACCGTTTAGGAGAAGTATCAAATCATACACCCGTACAGAAGAATTTTATATATAAGATCCAATTATGAGTGGTTAGTAATGAATTGTCAAAGAGTTATTAATTTGCTGTTTTACAAATAAAACCTAACTTCACGTATGTGATATCAATGACACATCAGAAAAATGCACTTATGATAAAATTGTTATTTGACGTTTGTGCATTTTGGAGGTTAAATATTATGTTTTGAGAATTCTTTACTACCAAACTCATACGAAGCTAGACCCCTAACATAGCATTAACATTCATAACATTTATATTTTGTCCGAAAATTAGCCTCTGAAAGGTTTTTAATCCCTGAACATTCCTTCTATTATAATTTTCTCTGTTATTATAATATTTATTTTTCTACATTGATTTTTTACGGTCAAACTTGGTTAATACAAATAAAATCTGTTATACAAATTCTGATCGAATTGAAATTACAGTTAATACATAAATACAGCTATTGTTACTGTATAATGGTGCAATTACGATTTAAACGGTGTAATAATATATAATAATAGTAATGTAATTGTGTAACAGATTTTTGGAATTTTTAGTCTAGCAAAAAAATGAAAAATCGTTTTGTGGGTTAAAAGAGTATTTATATACAGACTGCCCTAACATTTTAAATGATAATATAAAAACTGTACATGCAATTTATGAATATTATATTGTCCACCATGGATATCTCAAAAAACGAGTAGAGTTTACGAATTTTTGACAATAATATTTGAAAGTAGAGGGCAAAAGTTGTATAACCAGCCATCACCTTCTTACGACGTTGCTATCGGGATATTACAGTTGTTACAGCTGAAAACAGATATTGCAGCTGCTCATAGTATAAGATTATATCGCCAGCGAAAAAGTAAAAAAAATACAAGCAGTCAATGAATGTATGTTAATTTTAATTACATGAAGTTCTTCAAAAACAATCATTACATGATGAGTGAAGTTGCGAAATCAGTACTTGTTTAGGCGTTGTTTACCATAATACACTATTATAGAATTTATTAATCAGCAATAACTTTATTTCTCTAATAAAGGTTCATTTCTAAATGATAATTACAATGACAAACCGATCATGTCATATTTGAAGTAAGACTTTAGTTTCATTATTGTTTTTAAATATTATACATATCTTTAATGATATTATAAATATATAATTTATAATTTATCATTATATAAATGTGTATAATGGTCGACACTAATAAATATGTGCATCACGAGTGTTACCATATTACTGATGAACATTATTCAAAATTGTTATATGATGTATTTATTTTTACTTAAGTGCCATCTTGTACAGTAGCAAATAATCGCGTGTGAACCTTACGCGCACTCTTTTTGGCTGTGAGCACTGTTGTTTAGTTCACAAGACCTTAACATAATGTTTAAGTATACGTTTTGTTTTAATTTAATAGTTTTGGTTTCTTTAGCTTTTTATTTATCTATATATATTTTTTGTCTACTTACCGATTCGCTTGGTCTAGAAAACCTAGGAGTGGTAGGTAAGGGCCTTCTGGTAGTAGAAATACCTCCATGTTGACCTCCTTGACCACGAGGAACGACGTCTACGACTTCACTTTCCAAACCTACCCAGAATTGGGCATATTCCTGGGCAACAGTGGCCCTGATAAAAAATTGGATATTAGGATTTGTCTAATATTTTTGCTATATGAAGGAATGATAATTGTACATTTTTGTAAATAAGAAATATCTACCTATCTATTTTTTACTTGTATTTTCCATGATTTTCAAAACACAAAAGTTGCATCATACTAAGTGTTATACTCCCATAGTAATTTTTTGCTAGATGTCAAATTATAAATACTTACTATAAATTATATAGATTTAATTACAAAAAAGGCCATTTAATTTAAAGGCCATTTAAACAATTTTTACTCGACCTAATGCATTTACTATCATATGAAAAGTAATGGTTTAAGATATTTTTTTAGGCTAGAATTCAGTTTACGCAAAACTTATAAATCTTAAATATTCAAATATAATGGAAATTAATCGAAATTTAATCTCGACTCAATTAAGCTCAATTTAAAAATACACTTGATATTTATAAATGAATTTATTTTAAGGAAATAATGCTGTAATTAAATTGAAGGAAAATATTTAAAAGTGGAAGTTCGAACTCAAATCAACTCAATTTAAAAATTTACGCTTGAAATAATTAAGTAAATTTTCAAGTAGGTAAAGTTGCTTAAATCGTACCCCCAAAAGATATAAATGCTGTATTTGAATTGAAAAAAAAAGTTTAAAAGTAGTTTTAAACTTAACTCAATTTAAAATCTCACACTAGATATAGTAAAGTGAATTTTCAAGAAGAAAAGATTGCCTAAGTCGCACCCCCGCAAGAAATGATGGAAATGGAAGTTTGAACTCAACTCAACTCAATTTAAAAAATCACTTGATATAATTGAGCAAAGAGTTTCAAGAGAGAATAGGTTGCTTAAGTCATACCCCCTAAGAAAATAATGCTGTAATTAAATTGAAAAATAATGTTTGGAAGTGGAATTTTGATCTCAACTCAACTCAATTTAAAAATTCACGCTTGGAATAATTGAGAAAATTTTCATGTAGGAAAAGGTTGCTTAAGTCGTACCTCCTAAGAAAATAATGCTGTAATTAAATTGTAAGAAAATATTTATAAGAATTAAAAGATAAATTATAAGATAAAGTTCAACTCAATTCAATTTAAAAACTCGCCCTCGATATAATATAAAGTTTCAAATAGCGAAAGGTTGCTTAAGTCGTACCACCTAAAGAAATAATTTTGGCATTAAATTGGAAGAATTTTATAAAAACTAAAGAAATTTTTAGGTTTTATTGAATCTTCATTTAGTTGGCTCATCGTAAATAATTTTTAATTATTTCTGTTTTACAAAATATGCCTTACACTTCCAATTGTAAACATTTGATTTCTCAACCAAGTTTCATAACTATTATAACAAAGATGATATAGTTGAAAATAATTAGCTTAGGGGTACGACTCAGGCCGTGGAACGACTTGAGCAAATTTACAAAAAAATTAACTCATATTATATATGTATTATATTACTAAGATTTGTCGCATTAAACATGTAGTTTGAAATGAATTTCACTTATTTATTTCTATAATACACGGATATAACTTATTAAAAAAGTTTATAAACATAGTCCACATAAATGTGATGAAGAACAGAGTGAAGTACAAATTATGTACTAACTTCTAACAATTAAATCTCTTCAAAAGTCCATACCGTTGTTAAATAGATTGGTATTATTACTTAAGAAATATAGTGCAATTCACCAAAAAAGTTCACTTCCATAAACGGTTGAACAATAAAAATTCATTGAAGTTTAAAAGTGATTCTTTTTAGAATCTATGGCCAAGCATATGTAACTTCGTGGAAATAAAATACATTTCTAGGAAACATAATTGGCAAATATCAATTAAAAATTGTTTTAACTATTTTTAAGTAAAAGCAAAAATTTTGTTTTGGAAATAAACAGTTGAAAATTTTACCTAAATATCTGAATCTCAATTCTTATTACTTTAGTTGATTATGTATACTACTTCTTACTATTAACTAGTTTTATAAGTGGTTCGGTGCATTACTATTTACCTGAAGATTACTCTTCCGAGGAAGTTGTCCGGTGCCGTCCACTCTAGCTGAAGATCTTGCTTCTTGACCGTCGAGGTATGCGTTGCCGTAGACCCAGGGGTTGCACAGTCGATCAGTTTATAAGTGTCGTCGCCGGCGGGGGTAAAAGTACCGACCACATCGTAAGGGGGCTGAAATAGAAATAGAACAAAATTATTGAAGTATAGTGTATGGTGGGACAGGCAAATATTTAACTCTATAATGTATAGTTCATACATGTTCATCATTATACAGTTGTCTTGGTCTAAATTTGTACCCCGTCGTAATAATGATATATTAGGTTGGCAACTAAGTAATTGCGGATTTTTTGTTAGATTTTATCAAAACTTTATTTTGCCATATATTGACTATTTTGACCAATAACTTTTGGTCATTTTTCAAGCAGCATCATCACCTCACTTTCATAAACTTCAAAAAATTGAATCAGTTACAATTTGACACCATCATAATCCCTGAATTGTTTACCATTATGATCGAAGTCATTGAAAAATCAGAAATAAAAAAGCTGAATATGACAAAAGTTTTCGATCTGATTTTTTACCTTTCAGCAAACGTCAAACAAAAATTACCCAATGGATGAAAAACTATACATTAAAAGTTTGTTTGTTAAATAGTTGTTTTATATTTGAACTAAGGCAAACATAAAAATTCAATTGAAACCATCTAAGCTGAAAACCGCACTTACTTAGTTGCCAACCAAATTCTTTAATTTAATTTTAATTTAATTTTTTGGTGAATTATATATGCCTAAGTAGTTGTTGTTCTTTTATGTCTTCTGTATATTTAGCTTCAAATTTTCATTAAGTAAATTTTTGCAAACATAAACTGAAATGACTAATTTGATACTTTCTTCAGTTTATCTCACATGAGATATTATTTTGTAATTTTTTGCTAAATGTATTCAGTTAGTCAATAATATAACTACTAGGTATATTTTTCATTTTTAATTTTTTACATTGATTCATTTATCCATTTTTTTACGAAAAATTCATTGAGTATCTGATTTTTTAATGATTTTATTGTGATGTTCTGAATGTTGCATGCAGCATGTAATCTTTGTTTATAAAGAGCAACTTTTCAATGGACATTATTGTTTTTCTATATATCATTTTTTTGTAATCTTGCAAACAATAATGGATATAGTAAATATAATGTTTTATAACATTTGAGTATATTTTCAAATTTTTTTTAGAACCAGAACAAGTTTTATGAACGTTTCATATAGAATATTGCTAAATTAAATCAAGAATTTGTAATAATTGCTATTAATGCTTATCTTGACCCTTAAATCGCAAAAAAATTGCTTCATGTAAAGCTTGAAACTTGTTGCAAGTTAAGCTTTTAACTGTTGAATTTTTATTTTTTTCGAAAATCTTGTAATTTATTTACGTTGTATTAATTAGTCTCCCGTCTATTAATTGTGTTTTTAACTACAAAATCTTCAATTTTTTTTTATTTGTAACTGCAAACTACCTGTTCTATGAGCTCAATTTTCTGACGTCATCCCAACCTAGTATTTTTCTCGAAAGGGCAACCCAAAGGTCGACCACTTGTATTTCTTAATGTTATACCACAATATCCACGTACATTTGATTACAAAAATCACAATCGAGTTGATGTTTATAAATTACACTATGCATAAGTTATTTTACAACAAGAAATCATTTTAGACGTTTTTCAGCCTTTCACATATGATTATTATGTATTCTACACACATTGTAAGATTACGTTTGCAAGATGGTAATAACCCATCATTCAAGATAATCCACAATATTGTAAAATCTACACAAGATGATAATATGAGAGCTTGAAATTCCACATTTCTCATAATAAATTATGCGATAAAAAATTTAGTGAACATCTGAACCAAGTAGTAAAGATTTTCCATCCGTAATATTGATTATTTCTAATTTTTTAATCAATTTCTGCATAATACTTGATTAAAAGCGCATACAACCCTAAATTTTCACCCACTTGCTACATTCCCTGATTTTGTAAAAAGTCAATATCGATAATCGTAAAGCTGAGTATAAATTCTGATGTCACAAAAAGTATGTTTTGGAATATATCTGTGTTTTTTAGCAAATTTTTAATTCATTCTATTGGCTGAAAAAATCCTTTGAAGGCCACAGAACTTCAACTCATTTTCTAAATATTTAAATTGACTATTTATGAAATTTTAATACAAAAAGTCATTCTATCTGTAATTTTTGTACATCAACTCTACATTTATAAATACAAGAAAAGTAGTTGTATAATGATAATCACATTACAAGCATTATAATGCAAAGTTTTCCTCATTGATTACATACAAACAGATGACTAGTCTCGAAGATGATGAACAGTACTGGATAATCATTGTTATAAATTACAAACTACATAATAACCAAGAAAAAAAAAATCCAATATCTATCTATCAATTTTACTTACCATTACTCTTCTGGCATGAATCATGAATCCCTTAAAAGGAACTCCCTGCGAGCTTCCCAAGACCAGTCTGAGAGGTTGTCCATTTTCGGTTCTTGTAGAATCCAAAAATATTTGGAAAGGTGCTTGAGAATTTTGTGCAGAAATTCCTCCACCATGGAAGGGCATCATTGAGTCGCAAACTGACTCAGGAGCACCCTGAGGCAAGGGTAGAGCCCTTTGGATGATGAAGAAAAGTAGAAGACAGGCTAGGAGGGGCTTCATGGTTGGGGATGGTAATCAACCTAAAAAAGATAAAAAAATGTAGCAAATTGTATGTAGTCATCATGGAAAAATGTATTTGTTTTAGTAGAATTACAATAAGTAGATTTATCTTCAAGAGTCATCAAACTCTGTTGACCATCAAAAGGCCAGAAATAATTTGCTAATTACGCAATCGACTTTGGCGGAAGTTACTGATAATCTATTAAACCAAATACAGTAATGAGAAACAAGGTTGATGAAAAAAAATTGGTATGCTAAAAGCATTGTACAAAGATTTCCATAAACAGATTCTGCAAGTTTTGTACGTGAGAATATTTATATTAATTATATGACATGGGCTACATTGCAAAATTGTAGTTGTTCTATAACATAATTATATAAATAAATTTGAATGTAAGTCTGTATGTCTGTGTGTTTGTCTATCTATCTGTGCAACCCTGAATTTTCACCCTCTTAACTCAAATCTGGATTTTGTAAAAATCACTCTAGTAAGTGAAATTATCATTAAGGAGTGAATTCATCCTTAACAAGAAGTGAAATCATTCTTAGCAAGAAGTAAATTTATTCTTAACAAGAGATAAATTTATGCGTAAAAAGAAATGAAATTGTCCTTGACAAGAAAAGAAGTCATTCCCATCCTTAACAAGAATTCATCCTTTTAATAAAATGTGAATTTAACCTCAACAAGAAGTTAATCCTCCTTAATAAGAAATAAATTTATGCGTAACAAAAAATTATTTTATCTTTAACAAAGAAATAAATTTATCCTTAACAAGAAATTAATTCATTCTTAACCAGAAACGAAATTGTTATTATAATTATTTTGAAACATTTATCACCTCTCTTTCAGTCAGCTTTTTAATGAATTATTTCCATATAATTTGTAATTAAAATAGACATGCAACCCTCAATTTTCACCTTCCTACCACTAATCCATATTTAATCATATTTTGTTCTAAAAATATTTGCAGATTGAATACAAATATGGTATTTATTAAATTCTGAATTTATTTAATCTTTTTGCTCAAGAATGACACTGCTGTACGAGCCAACAAAAGGTCTTTTTTTATAAACTTTTTCAAGATTTCTAAATCATTATCAGTCTAGATATTAAAAAAAATTACACTAAAATATTTGGAGAGCATCATAATAGATTGGAATATTCAATAATTTAACCTCACGTAAAAAATTTTGAAACAAAATTGACACACTGGGTGTCGTTTATGGACGACACTCTTACACACAGGTCGTCAAGCTTGTTGTAGTTAATCTTGGTTATGAGAGTTTCAATATGATTATAAATGATATTAGACAAACATTATTGTTATATAGATAAATCGATTTGTAAGACTTTTTACGACCTTGGACAACCTTGTATTTGTCACGTAGATTTTGATTAAAAAAATATTTTTGCAATTTTCAAAATTTTGTAAAAAACTTATATTTATCACATAATTTTGTAAAAATGTATTTTTCATGTTACGCTTTCCATTTAGTTACTAATTTGAGAAAAAAATAACAAAAGTAAAAATATATGTTTGATATTTTAAAAATTATTCAGGAGCTTTTGCCTGGACTTTTATATTTTTAATACTTTTATTTTTTAATTGTTTTTTTAAGTAAATTTTGAACTTCTCTATAAGCTCAAAAAAATCTTAATACAAATTCAATAAAAAAACATCCAAAATATGACGATAATTCATCAGTTATATTCAAATAATTAGATAATTAAAGAGACTGTTACAAAATGTGGATTTGTGATAAGAGGGTAAAAATTGAGGGTTGCATGTTTATTATCTTCCCTTAGGGTAAGTTTTAGTAATCGTCCAAAAATCGAAAATGAGAATTTCTACATTTTTTCACGTTTCAGAGGTTTCTGAACATTTTGGCATACCTTAGAAAAAATGGATGTGTGTATGTGTGAATATAATTTTTCGTCGTCGATTTTGGGAGTACTGCTCAACCGATTTCAATGATTCAAAAAACTTTCGATTCCTTTTTTGGCAAAAATAGTCGTACATTACCATGTATACTACATTATATATTAAAATAAACAAATATAATGATTGTTTTATAAAATTGTTTTAAAAATAACTTTTTCTGTACTTTGAGTATAACATACATCAGTCACCATACTAAAATTTCTTTACAATTATTATACGTGACAAAATTCATTTCAGACTTTGACACAAAACAATTTACAGTCTAACTGTAAATTCTATACAGTCATACGTGTATAATTTATTTAAAATTTTAATGTCCACATATTTTTGCGTACTCAGTTTGCAAAATTAAAGTACTATATACTATATATGTTTTACGATTGTAAAGAAAAATGTCTAAAGTTTTATGATTATAGATTTTGCTACATTCTTTTAAAATTGGTGAAGATTATATTTTTGTAAGGTTGTCTAATATTTTTTCAGGGTAATTTATTATCTTGTAGATGTAGATGGCCATTGCCAAAATTTATGATAAAAATGCTGTGCAAAAATTCAACCTACTTTTTTGCATCTTTGAAATTAGCTTTCCTTATAAGTATTAAATTTAAGCCATTGATTGATATTGGATTTTTTTAGTAATATTTTTAAGTAAAAATGCTAGTTGCATTATTTTGTGTTAGATCATTTTTTATTTATCAGATGTTTTTATAAAAAAAATACCAATAAATTTATTTCCTATACGAGATAACTGAAACAATACAATACTAAACTTAATTCTTAAATAATGACTGATTAACATAATTTTGCTATTATGTGGGTTTTGATAAGAAACGTTCGTGAAAACAAAGTTGTACTGGTCAAAAAGATAAAGAGCAGTTTTATCTGCTTTTTTGTGGAAACTCTACATTCATTGTGTGACGTTAAAGTTTATCGATAAATAAAAAACAATATTATGATTCATTAGAGGCAATGAAATATGTAAAACTGTCTGATTGTTCATCAAAATCCAATTGTAATTAATTTTTGCAGGAATGAACAAGGGTACAACGATTTACAGTAGATTTTGGACTTTTAGATATTAAAACAATTTCTTTTATTTAATTTTATATATATTTCACCAGCTACAAAGGAACTTAAAAAAAATTTAATTGGAGATTCTTGAAGAGTACTGGAGTTAGCAAAGATAATCTAGAAATGCTAATCGAGTCAATAATATATAATAAGGATATTTATTGAAACATTAACAAAAATAACGATTTTTCACAAATTGGACCATAACCATAGGTCAACATTCTTCGACAATGACTTGAAAAATCTTATCGACAACGTGATTCTTACGTGATTCCAATGTGATATTGTCGTCACAATTGCATAAAAAATTGATAAATTGTAAAAATCCAATTCGGGATCGATTTAGTCTTTCAAACACCATAACTTAGTCTTTTTTTTCAACAAAATTTGTGTGCAAAACTTTATCAGATACAAGAGAAAACGTTGGTTCTACTTGTGAGTAATTATAAACGTAGAATAAAAACTGACTGGTTTTTTGCAAAGATCGGCAGGATGGTTTTTTCCTAGTCACATGTTTGATAGTTTTTTTTCTGCATTTTTATGGAAGCTAAACATGGCAATAGTATTAATGATCTGAAGCTTAAATCATTAATTATATTGCTAGGTTTAGCTTCCTTAAAAATGCAAAAAAAAAATTAGAATTTAGATAAAATTTTCAACTGTTTATTTCTAAAATTTTGCTTTTATTAAAAACTAATCAATATGTTTTAAAATTGCTTTATTTTAAATATACTTAGAATATATGTAATAATAATAATTATATTCCAAAATTTAATGAATTATAAAAATTAAACCTCTTTTCGTAATAAGATATTATATTCTAAATGAACATCTCGAAATATTAGAGGCCTACGAAAAGAAGTTTAATTTTAGAAATTCATTAAAGTTTGGAGTATAAATATTACAATTATATATATTATAAGTCTATTGGAAATATAACAATTTTAAATCGTATTTATTAGTTTTTAGTAAAATCAAAAATTGTAGGAATAAACAGTTAAAAATTTTATCTAAATTCTCAAAAAAATATATTTTTAGAGATTGAATGGATTATTTGAAGAAGATTTGTAAGTACGCATCTTGCCTTAAAGTAAAATGCCATCTAATTTATTTTATTAAGTAAAATTCTAAATAAATTCTTAATACCTTCATTATTTTTAAATATTATATCTTCCCGAAATAGGTTTTTTTAATGTAATACTTTTACAAAATATTAAAATACGACATTTTTGCAAAAATATATTTTTATACATTAATGTATAATTTAAGTGCCTAATATACACTTTCACTGCAACTAATTATAGACTTATAGATTTTCAAAATTTTAATTGTTTATATTAATTATTATATGAATGATAAATAAAAACTATTACATATTTAGCAAATATATTAAGTGAAAAAAATTTGTATTTATACATGAAATTTTTTGAAAAATTTGTGATAAACTTTGCGTTAATTTATAACACTTCCAATTTGACAAAGACTAAACAAATCATTTTCAAATGCGTATATAAAAACCTAATCATATTACGTGATCAATGATAAATAAATTAATACCATCATATTAAAAGTCATTATTGCAATAATACCGTACAATAAAAAAATTATATAAATTATTAACTTGGGTTGACGATCGAATGCTAAAATTATGTTGGGAATTATTCAAATTTTCCACAATTTAATTTGGTATGATTAAATTTGATATATTTTATCCATTTATAATGGAAATATCACAAACCAATATATATATTCATGTCATTTTATCAAAATTTATTGCTTCGAAAATTTATGGCTCTAATATGGTGATAGATTTATGAATATATCTTCATATAATGACATAATAAAATCTTTTAAATTTTTTAACTTCCCGTAGGGCAAGTTATAGTAATCGCAAAAAAATCGAAAATGAAAATTTTTGCATTTCTCGACGTTTCAAAGGTTTCTGAATATTTTGGCATACCTTAGAAAAAATGGATGTATGTGTGTGTGTGTGTGTGTGTGTGTGCGTGTGTGTATGTATGTGCGGATACAAATTTTCGTCGACGATTTCGGGAACACCGATCAACCGATTTGAATAATTCAAAAAACATTCGATTCGTATTGATAAGGAGACGTGCTGATTAGTTTTTGGCGAAGTCAGGTCCAGCCGTTCCGAAGATACGGGGCAAAAAGTGCCGAAAACGGTAACTCAGTTTTTAAGAGAACGGAGCGTCCGATTTTAATAGTTCAAAAAACATTTTACTTGTATTAACAAGGTGAAGAACCGATCAAATTTTCATAAAGGCAGGTCTAGCGGTTTCGGAGATCTAATGAAAAAAGTAAAAAAAAATGCCATTTGGCGGTCAAAAATGATCATTAGACATATGCACATCAAATTATCAGATATTTTATAGAGATTTTAACAATAAGTATAATTTTGGTTTACATTCCTACGGGTTCCGTACCAATGTTTACGCGTTAGACGTCGACGCGGCGCTTACGCGGTTTGATATTTCGTCTTTATGCAGTTAAAGCAGTACGATTGCTTTGAAAAAAAGTTTAGATCTTTTAAAATATGTCAAAATAAAGAAAACATTTTTTTTTTCAAAAAAAAAAAAAAATTAAAAAAAAAATTTAAAAAAATATTTTTTTTTCAAAAAAAAGTAATTTTTTGTCTAATTGTTTGTCAAAAATCTTATTTTGTCGAAGTAATTTTTTTTCAAAAATGTTAATCGTTTTTAAAAAAATAATAATTTTTGGTACGGGAAGTTCCAGCAATTTGCCTTAAGGCGCGATGCCTTAATTGCCTTAAGACAGAATTCCACTTACAGCTAGTTTCATAATTTTATCGTGTACTTAATTGACATATATTAAATTTTTGAATTGGCAAACTTTTACTACAAATTTATTATTAATATGGGACATAATAAAATCTTTTGCATTTTTTTATAATTTTATCTTGTACTTAATTTTGACGTATATTAAATTTTTGAATTGGCAAACTTTTACTGCAAATTTATTATTAATATTTAATAAATCTACCCTTAAGTAACTTGAGCATGTAAAAGTATTTTAGATTTTTTTAAAATATTTTTTTATATTCGAACTATTAAATAAATAATATTTATGTATGTAATTCTAGACTGAATAATTATTCCCATAATTTTGGCTTAAGCCAAGATTTCTAAAATTTTAGTATGAAGTAGGTATCTAGTTTTATAAGTAAGATGATATTTTATATCCATTACTATTCTATTATTTCTCCGATGATAAATTAGCATTGAATGTGTTAATAATTATTTAAATCAATGATCTTATAAATTATGCCATCGATATTCCTTTCCTAGGTCAGTTGTGTAATATAAATGGAATTTACATTATTAATATGGAATATCTAGAATTGTGCATGTGCGACCACTCCTTTTAATAATATGGTACAAATTATATGAATAGACTGGGAAATGGTATTAAAAGTCATTTATTATTTAATATAGAATAAATATTTAATTATTTAAAATTAAAAACTGTTAGTGAAATAGTATAACCTACGCCAGCCAACCTATTAAATTCATTAGTCAGTTATAATATTAGAAATATATAATTTGTTACTAATAAAAATTCTGTTTTTATGTTATGTACTCCTAGGTATGCTATTAAAAAAAAAATTGTCTTAGTAATTAAAAATAATTTAAATAAATTCATTTTGACTATTTTCAGGATCTAAAATAAAATTAGAAATTTTAATGCTTAAAATAAAATAAAAATGAAAAATTTTATCAAAAAAGTTAAACTCA
>NW_020539726.1:33585882-33711344 GCF_003426905.1 Ctenocephalides felis | reverse complement strand
GTTTTTGGTGAGTTGTTCCCAAGTTTCTTCAATTGGTGCCAAAACTATTATCACGACCAGCGCGGTTACCAGAAGAACAATCACTATGAGATATAGGGCCAACATGCAACGTCTGAAGCCGGAGTACTGGAAAAAATAAATTGTTAAAAAAAATGTAAATAATAATTGAAAAGGACATGATATTTGATAGATGGAAAATAACCCAAACACGGCCACCTTGCAATTATATCATTTTTACCCACTCCATAGATGGCGCCACTCTGTAGCACGTAAATTTACCACTTGGTGTAATGGTTAAGATTTATACAAACATATAATATAAGGTCATTCCAATACATCATGTAAGACTAGAAATACTTGTAAAACTAGTTGGTATTGGTATTTTGCTTTGAGGCAAGTTACATACTTCCCGATATGTGTAAATAATCGACTTAATCCATGATAGATAAATTAATTTATGAATAGTTCGAAGTGGATATATTGCAAATTATTGAAAATCGAACACGTCAACCCGGTCAGAGTATTTTTTAAAAGCAAATTTTCAAACATCAATAATTTTTGCAATTGAGCCAGTTTTTGTAGGACTTTAATTGTTTAGTATGTTCATCAAGACCAAGTACTCTATCGTTATACCAAGTAAATCGTCTAGTTTTAATTTTAACAAACGTCAAAAAAAACTACTAATTTTCTCAAACTTTGATGATTTTTTAAAATTAAACTACTTGACGTAAGGCCGTGATATTTCAGTAAGTTCTATAAGACCATTGTATATAAAAGAAGTTCCATAAAAGTCGGCTTAATTTTTTTCAACAGTTAATTACAAGAAACGCTTTCGACTTTTTAAAATCGATTCGGTAGTATGAGCTTAAATGCGGATGAAAAGTTTAACACTTTTTCCGAATTACAAAAAAAACGGCTCGGCCGATCGTCGCACAAATCTGACAAACGATAATACTCATTGAGATACATCAAAAGGCTTTTAAATTTCTGAAATCGGCCCAAAAAACGAAAGCAATTTTTGCAAATTTTGACGAATTTTTAAAGTTAAACGAGTTATCGTAGGGCATTAATTTTTTTAATTATGATCTATAAGACTATAGTATCATTTTAAAAAAATGAAAATCGTCGAAATTTTTTTTGACAGTTTATTGCAAGAAAACGGCCTTTCCTAAAAACTAATCAGCACGATTCCCAACCAATATCTTTCGAACGGTTTTTGAATTTTCATAATCGAATCAGAATTGCAGGCTAAAACGTGGACGAAAATTTTTTCACTTTTCTGCTTTATAAATTTACAAAGAAACGGTCGCGCAAAACTGCAAAACGATAGTCCTCATCGAAATACATCAAATGGCTTTTAAATTTTTTAAATCGGCCCAACCGTTTTTGAGAAAACGTTGATTTACGACAAAAAATCTGTTCACATACACATACACACACACATACTTTTTCCAAATTTGGTCTCATTTGATTCAGAATGGCTTGAAACGTCGAGAAAACAGAAAATTAGCGAATTGGACTTTTTGATGAAAACATAAACTCCTTCGGGAAGTAAATGTCGAAGAAATAAAGTAAAACTCGATTTACTAATGTATTGTATTGTATCTATATTGTAAATATTAAAGAAATATTTTAGGAGACAATATTTGATAGATACAAAAAAATTAATATATAACATATAGAGCAGAAGTTTAGGTAGTCCTTTGTCCTTTTCACCCCAACCTCATGTAAGTTATTTTAGAGGTTATATAAAAAAAACTGTCGAATATAACTTCAAATTAACAACAATAAATAAGGTATATTTAAAAAATATATTCAGGTATCATGAACTAAACAACAGTGCTCAAATCCAGAAAAAAAATTGATAAAAAAATTGACAATATGGTGGTAGCTCGTTACACATATTTTTACCCCCTACTTTAAAATAATATCGTTAAAATGCCAATATGTATTAATAAAAAGAGGTGACAGGATTTAATAAATAATAAACAGAATTTATAAAATTAAATAGATTTCGATCTACTGATGACTATATTGCAAATATTTATATAAAACGCGGTTGAGGCAAAAACAATATTTAAGAGGAAGGAGAAACAATATATAATTGTCATAAGAAGATAAAGGTTGTGATATCAGCATATTATGTTAAGATTTAAAAAATTAATATACATATTCAAATTAAACATTTCTTTGGAATATCAGTGAAATCCACAAGCATGTCTGAACATTTTATCTATAATCTAACCCCGATGCCAAAATTTGTTTTCCTAAAAAAAATCCTGGTAATATTCTAGCAAGGCAGGTGTGGTCATATAGTCTTCATGTAACTATTAAACAAATTATCAGAAGTACGCATAATGAGAAACAGGATTGTAGACTGTCTAATCGCAAATGTCTGATTTTCTAAAACTATTCTAATGATGGTATCAAAATTATGATAAAGTTCTTGCAACATTAGAGAATTAAGAGTTATGATAAACTTTTAGAACCGGAAAAAAAAAATACTTTAGTTGTGAGATTTCACACAGACCCACGTATCCCATTATCTACTCCCATCAATCTATTTATCACTACCCACAAAAAGCAACTTCTAAATCTACATCTACATCTAAATCTCCTCAATCTACTTACCGGAGCGTCCTGTTTCCTGTCAGCAGAGCCCATCATCCTGCCGTTGCTCGACATGTCCTTCATCGGGAACGAGTTGACCCTCTTGGTCTGCTGCCGGTCGCTGATGCAGCCCGAAATCTGCAGCCACAAAAAGATCTGTGTTGTTGGGAGCACAGCGATAGGCGTTAAACGACATATGGCGTTAATTTAATGGACGCGAAAAGCCATAGTTAGGTTAATTTTGTTAGGTTAATTTTGGTTAGGCACGATTGGTTGTTTGGTTAGTCGTGTTACGTGCACAGGCGGATGGTGGTGATTGGGGATTAGTTGGTGAAGGTTAGTTGGTTAATGTGTCAGAGTTTTGGTTACAAAGATAGACGACATATGAAAGCTATGTAGGAACAGCTTCAAGTACAAATTTGGTGAACGTTCCTACTATTAAACTGTTGAAATGAAGAAAATATATTTGCGACTTCAGGTTTTCTCCAAAAAGTTTTGCTATTCTGTGTTGGATTTTTGTTTAACTCAAAAACAAACTAGTTGGTATTGGTATTTGAATGAACTTCCCGAAATGTGTAATAATTGCCTTAATCAACCGAAATTGAGACTTAGATATTAAGATAAAATGTTCAACTTCACTATTACATGTATCATGTACGTAGCTCTTGATATTATTTAAGGGGAAAGCCTGCTTTAGAAGCTTAAAAAAATTTAAGGTAAATTTAATTTTTAACGTACCACAAAGATACATGTCAGATGAAAGCAATGGAGGAATAGCTTCAAAAACAAATTTGGTGAACGTTACTACTATAAGCTGTTAAGACGAAAAAATTTATTTGCGACTTCAAGTTTTCTCCAAAAAGTTCTGCTATTCTGTGTTAGATTTTTGTTTAACTCGAAAACTAGTGGTGCATAGCATTGTGCCTCAAGGCAAATTGCTGGAACTAACCGTACCAAAAATTATTTTTTTTTAACTTTGAAAAAATTTGATTTTTGAAAAATTTTAAACTTTTAAAAAAAATTGACTTTTTTAGAAAAAAAATGTTTTTTATTTTGAAATTTTTTCCAAAGCCAACGGCTAGGCGTGCCTTCGCCGAAAACTAATCAGCACGTCTCCTCAATAATACGAATCGAATGTTTTTTTTAATTGTTCAAATCGGCTGATCGGTGTTCCCGAAATCGTCGACGAAATTTTGTATACGCACACACACACATTTTTTTCTAAGGTGTGCCAAAATGTTCAGAAACCTTTGAAACGTAAAGATATATGAAAATTATCATTTTCGATTTTTTGTGATTCCTTTAACTCACCCTACGGGAAGTTAACTAGTTAAAAGTGGCATTCTGCCCTAAGGAAAGTTGCATGAACTTTTCGAAATGTGTAATATTTGACTTCTTCAACTGAAAATCAAACTTTGATGATTTTTTAAAATTAAACGACTTGTCGTAGGACCGTAATATTTTAGTATGTTCTTTAGGAGCATTTTTATAAATCAACATAAAAAGTTTTATCGAAAAACAATTTTCAACAGTTAATTACAAGAAAACGGCTCGGCCGATCTTTGTCAATACTAATCAGCACCTATATATAATATCGTTCGAGCAGTTTTTGATTTTTTAAAATCGATTCAGTGTTATTAGCTAAGACGTGGACGCAAAGTTTTACAGTTTTTTGCAAATTACTAAGAAACGGCTTGGCAGATCGTCGCGCAAAACTGGGAAACGATAAGCCTCATCGAGATACATCAAATGGCTTTTAAATTTCTGAAATCGGTTCAGGCGTTTTTGAGCAAACGTCGATGAAAAGTCTAATTTTGACAAATGCCAAAAAACAATACTAATTTTTGCAAACTTTGACGAATTTTTAAAGTTAAACGAGTGTCGTAGGGCCGTAATATTTTAGTATCGTTATAAGACTGTGGTATCTACCGTCAAAAAAAATTAATAAAAATTGACGAAAAAAAATTTTTTACACTTTATTACAAGAAAATGTCCCGGCCAAAAACTAATCAGGTCGATTCCCAGCCAATATCTTTCGAACAGCTTTCGAATTTTTAAAATCTAGTTAGAATTTTGAGCTAAAACGTGGAAGATATAATTTTCATTTTTTTGCTACTATATTACTATGTAATTATGATTAAAATGGAACGCCATTGGAGTCAAATATCCCGGATTACATCTAATGATTCTATTTATAACAAAACAAAACCAATGTTTTGCTGAGAGACCAGAAAAATGTGACAGTTTTGTGTTCCATCACCTGTTTTCCAAATGAAATATAGTAACTTACAGATAATACAAGGTGCATGATGACATGGAAAGCCACGAATGCCACCAAGATCCAATCCATCCATTCTGGTAGTTCAGCTTTGGTCAATTTTACGGCGAAGAATATTGTCACAACTGGAAATAAATAAATAACTCACAAAATTTCCAAAATTTTGAACTGTTTTTTACTATCTATTACATACTTGCTAGTATATGAGCAGAGTTTCCACCAAGCCAATGCAACCAGTTGAAAATTGGTCGACGTTTAGTACCAGGATGCGGCCTGAAAAAGGCACCAATCGGTTGCAAAAAGCACAAAATAGTCGTCACCGTTCCCAGAATTGCATGAGGATTTTGTTCAGAAGACCAAGCACCGATTTCTATGAAAATCATCACGAAGGCTGACAGAGTCAACAACCATGTAAGAACCATGAAGAACCTATGCCACTAAAAGGGAAATAGTAACAGTTAGGAAATAGATATGATATACCCATATTAGATGTTGCATGTATCAATTAGGGAATGCAATACCGATGGAAAATTTCAATACCGCTATTTCGGTAATTTTTCATTTTAAAACCGGAATACCGGTAAATTACCGGTATTTTTATTATCTTAAACAAACGTAAACAAAATTGAAAGTTACTAGTACAAATATAAAAAAATGTATATACAACTACAACTATATTCAACTAAGCAATAAAAACAATAAAATAAAACAATAAGTTTATTTTTTTAAATAATAATTTAACAAAATTATATCCAATTTAATTAATTCATTATCACTATCGAGTATGTTGAGTACTTTCCACCAAAAACAAACTTATGAGTAAGTAAGACCAAAAACTCATAAAAGATCATACTACATTATTATAATAAACTGTATTAATCTGCATGTCTGTATCCGATATGTTAAATTAGCATAATTTCCAATATTTAAAAAAAATAATTTTTCTACACTAATTTAAGACCGGATACTTTGTCGAGATAAATAATAAGTTACTATAATTGTTGAGTATTGTTATTTAAAATAATGTGATGCTTCTATAGTATTTTCAAACTTCGAAACGATTTCGAAAAATAATATTTTATAATTGTGATTAGAAGCAAAAATATTTAGTTATTATCATAATTATTATGTATAAAGTTAGAAAAAAATAAAGATAACGTAGAGGTAATCTGTATGATATAAAATATTTTGGCGCAAATATTACTTGAAAAAAACGTTACATTTTTACATAAGATGAAACAAACATCATTATCTATCAGTCCAATTCTATTTATTACTAGCTGACCCGGCTAACGTTGTTTTGCTAAGTAAGGTATATACTAAACAATTTTTAGAGAATCAAAAATATTAATACTTTAAGTGTATAAGGATGTGTTGTTTGAATGTTATATAAAATGAGGTATTATAAAAGTTTTATACACTTTCTATAGAAAACATGGTATAATCCAATCCAAGTCTTGTTTGGTCTTTCGACTTATTGATTACGGTTCAAGTTTTTCAGATTTTTTTTGGATTCTAAATTTTGTGTATACTACTAAATAATACTACTGAGCTTATACAAACTTTTCAAATTTCTGCGAGGAGAAATGGAAAATGAATTAAGTATTTCTTCTTTGACCTGCTTTTTGAAAAGTTTCAAACAGTTTTTAACATTCGATGAATTAAAATAAATTTAATAAAAAGTATATATTTAGAGCAGGGTCAGGCACAAAGGTTCAATTTGGCTTTGAGCAAATATAAACTCTATTGTGAAAACCATAACAATTATATCACAACAAATAACAAATTTCCAACGAAAAATTATCTGACTACTTTCAGTAAACTGCCTTCAAAATGTCTTTCAAAAATTTGTTATCTAGACCTTTTTACCCTATAGGCGGGGTGTAGTGCTAAAAAACTACTAACGGAAGAAAATACTTTTATTATGGATTTTTATAGATTACTGTTTATCTCCCGATAGCAAAGTTTTCAAATCAAGTCTATTGCTGGTTATATATATTTTTCCCTCTATTTTCAAATATTGTTGTTGAACAATGCTTAACTTTACTGATTTTGAGACATCGGTGGTGGACCTTTTGAACCTTGGTCCTTCATATATTACTATCTATTATTCGATAAATTCTAGGAAATTATAACTGGGAAAATGTTATTCGACAAAATGTCCCTTTGATCGATACCAAATTCAGGTTCTGAATTAAAATAACATAAATATAAAATAATGTAACCTAGAAAATGTTTTATAAATACCAAGGAGTATTTATTTACACAAATGAGATCTTTCAGAGCACCGTGTTTGAGAAAAATATTCCAAAAAGTGCATTTTCATATTAACATATCAAAAAAGTTTATATTTTGAGTCTCTAGTAACACTTGCGGCCTGTTTACTAACGTTTTTGTATATAAATAAAACTACAAACAAATCTACTTACTACAATTTAATCATAATTAAATATTATTCACGCTAAACATCCTATTAAACGTAATTGAACACCATCTGTCAAAACCGTTTGACATTTCACGTATTAGCCACCGTCCATTGTTTCATTTAAAATACGCTTCAACAAAAATTTTCAAATTAAAAATGTAAAGTTTCTACGCGGATTTGAAATAATTTCTCACCTTTTGGACTTTCTCTGGATTGGCACGAATTTTTCAAGACTAAGACTGGCCAAATCGGTTTAGCCGTTTTCGAGTTTTACTTGGACTTTGAAAGAGAGCTCCATTTTTGTATATAAGATGAAACAAACAGCATTACATTAAATAGTCCAATTCTATTTATCATAACACGATATGAAGCCCTTATTAAAGCAATAAATATTTAATTTAATGACGAGTTGAGATAATATTTGACATTTGTTTATCCTATAGAATCACTTGAAGATATAGCTGTTTATGCGATTATGGAATTTAACGATAAATTTGTTCCGAGAAATTTAAACTTTAGTGTATTATGTATCAAATAGCACTTGTAAAAAATACCGAAAATACCGGTAATATTTTTGGGGTAAATTCCGGTAAAAATACCGCCGAAAAATCGTGCGGTTTACCGGTAAACCGGTATTGCATTCCCTAGTATCAATTATCACTTACTGCAAACCATTGGTCTTTTCCGCAAAATGTTCTGCCAGTCCAGGTTTGTTTGAAGTATCTGGCTAATAAAATGCCTACAGAGGCTGTGCCTACCCAGGCTGTTAACATGAAGGCACCATGCAGGCGCAGAAGGAGTTTGCTGGCTGCTGCAAATCCTGATACGTCACTCAAATGCTGTTTGTTGGCTGAGGCTAGTTTTCCTAGGGTGTGGTAGTGGACTCGATCGACTGGAAAAAATGGAATATATAGTAATATGAAATTCAATTATCTCAAAATCAAAGCTAGTAGTGTATGGCATCGTGCCTTGAGGCAAATTGCTGGAACTTCCCGTACCGTAATGAAATATACTAGAAATATTAAATGCTTTGAAATATATTATTGTAAATACTGAAAATATTATTCGTATTTTCTAGACAATATATAAGAGCTTATGAACTGGATGACGATGTTTATATGTTTAGAGAGAAATAAATAAACGAAACTTGATTAATCGTATTCAAAATGAAAAACATTGTCTAATAATATAATAATATATATATAATATAATAATATAATAATATAATACTTATAAGAATTATATAAACTGAATTGCAAAGTTAAATTTATTTATTTGAAGTGTATTAGTGAGCTTTTGAACTTTAGCGAGAATTATAAATTATAAATATCTATATTTGGTCAAAGTACATATTTTACATGTGTAAACCACAAACACATTTTATAAAACTTCGGAAATTACAAAACCGACAAAAAAAAAATTCATAAAAATTGTCGAAAAAAATGTTTTTTACGCTTAAATTACAAGAAAACGGCTCGGCCGATCTTTAACAAAAACTATTTAGGTCAAAATTACAATTACTATAAAATTTTAATATATTCATCATTTGTACGTAAGAGATAAATCGGATTATCTGATACCTTAATGCTTCTATGTACTAATAATCATTTTCAAAGAGGAATTTTCATAACACATTTGTTAAATATTGAATTAAAATTAAAATCCGAATTATTTTCGATAAAAAAAATGAAAAAAAAAATTCTTTACCCAAAAATGTTTCGGATGCATTCAAATATAAGCATTCAAATCGGATGCTTATTTCTCTCAAAAACTTTTTTTTTAACATTTTGCTCCGTATCTCCGAAACGGCTAAATGTGCCTTTGCCAAAAACTAATCAGCACGTCTCTTTATCAATAGGAATCAAATGTTTTTTAAACCATTTAAATTGGTCAAATCGTGTTCCCGAAATCGTCGATAAAAATTTGTATCCGCACACACACATACATCAATTTTTTCTAAGGTATGCCAAAATGTTCAAAAACCTTCAAAACTTGAAGAACTGCAATAACTTCCCACGGGCAGTTAAGATATTTTTTAAGAATGCTATTTTAAAGTGGAGGGCAAAAATGTGTAACCAGCCAGCACCTTAAATCGGGGGCTGCTATCACGAGATGAACGAACGACTACATTGTCAATTTTTGAATGAAAGTATTTTTGTTGTTGTTAGTTTTTTTTATTTTGAGCACTGTTGTTTAGTTTGTGATACCGGAATATAATTTTGAAGTATACGTTATTTAATTATTTTATGATGTGTATTGTTAACTTCCCAAAGGAGAATTTAATATTTTCATAAAAAATCCGATATGCTAATTTCAAGTTTTCTCGACGTTTTAAGCCATTCTGAATCGAATGAGACCCAATTTTCAAAAAGTATGTGTGTGTATGCGAACAGATTTTGACTTAAAATCGACGTTTTCTCAAAAACGCCTGGAACGATTTCAAAAATTTAAAAGCCATTCGATGAGTATTTGCGCTTGGCAATTTTGCACGACGATCAGCCGAGTCGTTTCTTTGTAAATTGTGGAAAGGTGAAATATTTTTCATCCACGATTTAGCCGCAATTCTGCATCGATTTAAAAAATTTAAATACCACACAGAAGATATTGGTGAGAAATGATACTTATTAGTTTTAGGTAAAGATCGATCAAGCCGTGTTCTTGTAATTAAGCGTTGAAAAAAAAATTTTGCCGAGTTTCATGAAACTTTTTTTGCGATAGATATTATGGTCTTATAGAACTTACTGAAATATTACGACCGAGTGACAGGCAGTTTAGTTTTAAACATTCATCAAAATTTGAGAAATATGTGATGTGACGAGTCAATAAAGTCAATTAGAAATGGATTTGAAATTAGTAAAAAAATAAATGAAACTTGATTTTCGAAATAAACAGTTGAAAATTTTATCTAACAAATATCTAAATCTCAAATTCGGTTGATTAAGTCAATTATTACACATTCCGGGAAGTTCATGCAACTTGCCTCAAGGCAAAATGCCACTTTCAACTAGTTATTTCCTAACTCACTTTCAGCATCATCTCCAGCAGCAATCAAAACATGATAAGGATTCTTCCTTAAATCAAAGGTTCTGTCTCTAACAACGGACCTGGCTTCCCGGTTGAATTTGCAGTAAAGAGTTCCATCAATAAATGTACCATTTGACAGAGTGATGTAACTTTGATCCTGTAAAAATTAAATTAGGACTTATGCTACATACGAAACACAATTGACAACTTTTTTTTAATATTCCGATTTTATTTCTTAATATTATTCATAATTAGAAACATTTCAGAAGGACAAATAATTTAAGTAATTATGTAGTAAAAATGGTTTAAATAATAAATTAGTGTTCGATTGGGATTCAGTTGAAATACTGACAAATAAAATTGTTTAATTGAATATATGTTAACTTACAACTCCTTCTCTGGTGACACCCAAATTTGGCCTAGGCATAGTCCAGGACATAAAAGCCTTAACAGCACCATTTTGGTGCACACATTCCATCACGCTATCGTCCCTGAAATAATAAAAAAAAAAATAGTTTGTTATATGTGTCAGTTTACCAGGTCACCCAAATATATATTTAAAAGAATTAAGAGAGGAATATCCCACTCGAATATTAAAAAAAAAAATGGCCATACGATCTTAAATAAAATGTCAAAAAATAAAAAAGAGAGATATCTCATAGGACATAACCTCTTAACTGCACTTACACCCAGCATATTGTCTTGAAAATGTATATTATTTTGATTGGCAATAAAACTATGCAAATAAAAAAAATATGTGTCTGTGGAAGCTGTAAAGTCAGCTGTAAAAATTAAAAATAGTGTTGGGACAAGGATGCTCTCTTGAGGCACTCCAGAATTATTTATTCAAGTGATATTTGAATTTGTATCGGAGATGCTGATGAAAAATTGTCTATTTTAATTGAAATATTTTGTAGATATGATTTTAGTAATTAAAATAGACCTATATGCCAAACCTTGTCGAATATACTTTTTTCTATGTAGTGCCTTAAGAATTATGTTTATAATTCTATGAATTTGCTCAATGGTTGAATGTTAGTCTCGAAACCCAAATTGATGGTTCGATATATTTTTTTTTTAATTCTTGTAGGATTGTCTTAATCTGTTGAAGAATTAGCTTTTCAAATATTTTCGATATACAAGACAATAAATTAATTGGCCTAATAGATAAGGGTATTTTCCTGGTTAGGATGATGATTATTTTAGGACTGACCATTTTCGAGTCATCAGACAATGCAACTGCAGCATAACCAGGATTTCCAGTAGCTTTCAATTCAAATTGGTATTTTTCTCCTCGAACTGTGCAGGCCATCACCAGTTTGCAGTCTTTGGTGGTTACGCAACCCTCAGGTTGTCCAAAACAGGTTTTTTGGGATCCACAACCGTTGTAGAATGGATCGTTTTTAAGGGCCGAAGACTAAAAAAAAACATAATATAAATCAATTTTTTTCATGAACTCATTTTTTTAATAAAACGATATGGAGGTATGATAAAAATACGGGTTCCAATTTATTGTATTCGGTTCTTTCCGGAATTCGATCAACTCAGTGTGAATCAAATGAGACCAAATTTGAAAAAAAGTATATGTGTTCTCAATAAGTACAACATTTTACCTTCGTTTTAGTAGTTTTGAGTATAAGTTTTATAAAAAAATAAAAATCTTATGAATTTATTATTATAATACATTCAAGTTTTTACTTAATTTCTGAAACTAATAATTGTTGAATAAATATAATTTTTTTTTGCAAGATCAAATAATAACTGCAGTAGATCGTGTTTGAAACATAGCAAGTTTTTTGTAAATTTTGAAAAAATCAACTTTTATCAAAATTTTGATGAATTTAATTTTTTTTAATAAAATTGGATTTTTTTTAAATTTTGAGATCTTTGAAAAAATTTGACTTTTTTAAAAAGATTGAAATTTTGAAATAATTATAAATTTATTTTTTGAAAATTTTCAAATATTTTGAAAATTAAAATTTTTAAGTGAACAAAATTTAATTTAAACAAAATTTGTACTTCTTATAAAAATATCTATAATATGTCTGATAATTTAATTTGCAAATGTCTAATGATCATTTTTGATCGTTGGTGAGACAAAATTTTAATATTTTACTTTTTGGAAACTTAACTACAATTAAATATTTTATAGTTATTATTCTAATTATTTATCATTTTCCTAAGGTTATATAATTTCTGCTATAAAATAACATAATTGCTGAAGTTAGTACATAATTGTAGTAACTATCAGAACATCGTACAATATTTAAAAAAAAATAGAAAAACAATTAGTTTAATAATTATTCTATAAAAATAATATTTTATTGAATTTATATTATGTAATATTTATATTATGTAATATTATTCTAGATGTTTGGTTTTGTTTAGATCTTAAGATATTTAATGTTTTTTATGATCATATAATTTAATTTATTTAACTAAAATTTTAATTTAGAGTTCAAAGATAGTATGAAAAAATATCGTAATTCTCGATAATTCAATGTTTTCTTACAAAATAACACATTCAGACAAATAATTTCTCGAAGGAAAAACATGTTTTTGTTGGAATTAGTTTTGCATGACATCAGTCGACCGAAATTTATCCTTAAATTAGCGAAAAAGTGCAAAAATTTTGAACGCTTCCGTAAAATTCCAGAAACAATTTTGAGAATTTGGAAAACGGTCGAAACTTTGAAAAATATGATTGGAGAAATCCCGGATTTTTCTGCGTTTTTAATGAAATCCTAAAATATTAGAAAAAAAGTGGTTGAATTATAAAGACATATAGTACATTCGCGTGTTTGTGCACTAAAATTAATAATGTTTATAATATAAGTCTGTTTGAAAGATACCAATTGGAAATAGCCTTGAATAGTTTTTAGTAGAAGCCAAAACTAAAAAGCTAAATCTCAATTTAATGTTTGGAGTTTAACGATTTTTTTGAATAACATTTTGATCTGAATGTAACTAACTTATATATACTGGACTGAAGCAAATTCCCTTAACTTTTGAATTGTATAAAAAAGCTTTATCTAACAAAATTTATCAGTATTCGGCCAAATATAAAAAAATGCAACCGCAAGAGTATACGGTATATTTTGATATACCGATTTTTTAATAATAGTTTTGTAATAAATAATACTAACTAATATATGCCAAACTGAAGTCGATTATTTACACAAATCGGGTAGTAAGTAAATTAAGTAAATTAAGTCGATTATTTACACAAATCTGGAAGTTCTTGCAACTTGCCTTAAGGCAAATTGTCACTTACACCTAGTTATTTATTTATAATGAGATTTTATAGATCTTCCTCATCGTGAGAATATTTCATATCACATAACATATTAAACAAACCTGCACATTACACAGCGAATTCCATTCTAGGTGCAATCGAATAACAAAATCATTAATTTTGCATCTGTATGGAATTCTTGATATTCATTTGAAGGGATTCTCCGACGATCAAAATAATCTACTGGCAAAACCTGAACGGTAAATATTGTATTTGTGGAATGTCTGAAGTAATCGAACATGGGAAGGCAAAGTTATGTAATAGAAATATTATGGTAATGCTGTCTAACGAACTGTCAAGAAGACTAACTTCAAATATGTGTTATCAATTAGGCACCAGAAAGATGCATTTGCGACTGAATTGATTGATAATATAACAATTGCTTACTAAAGAAAAATAAACTCTTCAAAATATCTATACCTTTCAAATTTACTTTAAAGAGAATCAATATATAAACGAAAATCAATTTACCCTAGAACAAAAGACATAGGTTATGGTGTTACACAAGGTTTAATACGAAGCCCGTTTTTATACCAATAAATATTAACGTACGAAGTACATTTTTCTTACTAATAATTTAATAAACTTATTGTTTATATTCACATCTTAGGTGAATTAATTTGTAAAATCTAGTTCATATGAGCACTATTCAATCTACGATCAACTAACTAAATATTCCATATCCAATGCCAAACAAATGAATTTTTGACACAATGAAACAAAAATCTAAATCATTTTTTTAGTAAGTAGAAATATTTTTTGTATTGTTAAATAATTTAGTAAAGTAAACCAAAATGCGACATGCATAAGTTTAAAAAAACAATGCAGATGCAACTTTGAACTTGTTGCATTATTTTTTAAACTGAATTATATAATTTTATCTGCCAAACATATGCAGTTGACTGTATCTTATATTATTTTAATTTCTGGCACATCTCAGCTGCTTTTCACCAATAAAATGTTGACATTACATTTTTCTTGTATATTATATTCTAATATTATCTAGGTTCATAATTTCAGCTAAATTCAAATTTCAAGTGAATTGACATTTCTAGTAGATGACAGCTCAAATGTTTTCAATGTCAAACAATGATAAGTGTTTTTTTGTATTTTTTGCCCTTTATTTCTACAATATTACTATAGTTTTATCGTTAATTAAATCTTGAAAATTTTTCTTGACAAACTCTAAAAAGAATTATCAAAATCCGAATAACCGTTTAGGAGAAGTATCAAATCATACACCCGTACAGAAGAATTTTATATATAAGAGCATTACATAACATTTCTATTTTATCCGAAATTAGCCTCTGAAAGGTTTTTAAACCCTGAACATTCCTTCTATTACAATTTTCTCGGTTATTATAATATTTATTTTTCTACATTGATTTTTTACGGTCATACTTGGTTAATACAAATAAATCTGTTATACAAATTCTGATCGAATTGAAATTACAGTTAATACATAAATACTGCTATTGTTACTGTATAATGGTGCAATTACGATTTAAACGGTGTAATAATATATAATATAATAGTGATGTAATTGTGTAACAGATTTTTGGAATTTTTTAGTCTAGCAAAAAAATGAAAAATCGTTTTGTGGGTTAAAGTGGTAAATTTATACAGACTGCTGTAACATTTTTAATAAAAATAAGAAAATAATTATAATAGAAAACTATACGTACAATTTATGAATATTATATTGTTCATCACATTGCCAAAAGATTTACTTAATGTCTATGTATGTATTAAAAATATATTGTTGAATGATAAAAAAAAAGAAAATTGTTCATCACGATTATCTAAAAAAACGAGTAAAGTTAAGGCTTTGTTTGACAATAATATTTGAAAGTAGAGAATAGAAGTTGTATAATCTGCCATGACCTTAATTCTTAGGACATCACTATCAGGAGATAAACGAAAATGTTTGAAAATCACTAACAAAAGTATTTTCTTTAGTAGTTAGTTTTTGTTCCCGTCAGCACTGTTGTTTAGTTTACGAGACCTTAATATAATATTTAAGTATACGTTTTGTTTTAATTGTTTTGGTTTCTCTAGATTTTTATTATTTTTTTATATTTTTGTATCTACTTACTGATTCACTGGGTCTAGAAAATCTAGGTGTAGTAGGTAAGGGTCTTCTGGTGGTTGAAATACCTCCATGTTGACCTCCTTGACCTCGAGGAACAACGTCTACGACCTCACTTTCCAAACCTACCCAGAATTGGGCATATTCCTGGGCAACAGTGGCTCTGATAAAAAAAAATTGTAAAAGTCAGCATATTGGGATTTGACCAATATTTTTGCTCTATTAGGGAATGATAATTGTACATTTATGTAAAGAAGAAATTTCTATCTATCTATTTTTTACTACCTTTTAAAATCCATGTTTTGATAATTAAGTGTCTCTTCCATGATATCCAGAACACAAAATTTGCATCACACTAAGTGCTATACACTCGAAGTAATTTTTTGCTCGATGTCAAATTATAAATACTTACTATAAATGATTTGGATTTAATGACAAAAAAGGCAATTTAATAAATTTTCAGACGACCTAATATATTTACTATCATATGAAAAGTAATGATTCAAGAAATTTTTTTAGACTAGAATTTAGTTCACGCAAAAACTTATAAAACTTAAATATTCAAATGGAAATAGGTCGAAATATAATCTCAACTCAACTAAGCTCAATGTAAAACCTCATACTTGTTATTTTTGAAAAAGGTTGCTTAAGTCGTACCCCCTGCGGAAATAATGCTGTGAAATTGAAAGAAAATGTTTGGATGTTGATTTTTAAACTCAACTCAACTGAATTTAAATTCTCACACTTGAAATAATTGATTAAATTTTCATGTAGGAAAAGGTTGCTTAAAATTTGAAATTTAAATTCAACTCAACTCAATTTAAAAACACACACTTGATATATTATAAATTTTCAAGTAGGGAAAAGTTGTTTAAGTCGTACCTTCTAAAGAAATAATTTTGGCATTAAATTGAAAGAGTTTTATGCAAAACAAATAGAAAACCTTGGGCTTCATTAAATGTTTATTTAGTTGGCTTATGGTAAATAATTTTTAATTATTTCTGTTTCATAAACTCTGTCACAGCCTTTCAATATTACTTACATTTTTCTCAATAAATTAGTTCTATTTAACTATTATAACAAATATGATATAGTTTAAAATTATTAGTCAAGCGGTACGACTTAGGCTGTGGTACGACTTGAGCAACCTTACCACATATTGATTCGCACATTTTAAGTCATATTGCTAAAATAATTTACTGCATTTAATATGTATTTTGAGTCAAATTCCGAAGAAGAAGTATGTTTTCGAGAAAAAATCGGCGAAGTTTTTATTTTTCTCCAATGTTATAGCAAAAATGTGTGTGTGTCGATTCTTGGCCTTTCGCCGACGTTTTCTCAATAACGACTAGACCGATTTCAAAAATTCAAAAGTCATTTGACGTATCTCGATTAGGTCTATATATAGTCCAGTCATTTAAGCTTAAATTAGGTAAGAATCGCGGAATTCAAGTTACTCATCTGTAAGTCTGTAAATACTTGTATATTGACACCTAAAAGTTGTCTCAAAACCTATATATGGTAAGGTGTAAAGAGTAAAATTATTCCGTCACGTTTTAGTTCACAATCTCGGTTCGTTTTCAAAAGTTCAAAAATAATTGAAAGATAATGGAAATCGCGTTGCTTAGTTTTTGGTAAAAATTAAGCTAACCGTTTTTTCGTAATTAAATATTGAAATGATTTTTCTTGTTGATTTTGATAAAACTTTGTATAATGATAGATTTTGTAGTCTGAAATAACTCATTAAAATATTATAGGCTCATGATAAGCGATTGCATTATTAAAATTTATCAAATTCTAAAATTTCGCCACAACCTTAAGCGACTCTAATCAGAATTTATGCCGAGTATATGTATGTTTGTAAGTAGCTACTAATTGCAGTTGACGTCCACACTTAAATAAAATACATTCTTAGACCACGAAATGGCTGAAATGAAATGTGTTGAACAAATTAATTTAATTACAGATATAATAAGTATGTTTGAAAGACGTCAAATTGGAAATTGCATCGACTAATTTTTAGTAAAAGCAAAAATTTTATTTTCGAAATAAACAGTTGAACATTTTATGCACACGTATCGGGATGTTTGTGCAAGTTGCTTTGAAACAAATGCTACTTATAACTAGTTTTAAAAGTCATTCGGTGCATTACTATGTTTACCTGAAGATTACTCTTCCGAGGAAGTTGTCCGGTGCCGTCCACTCTAGCTGAAGATCTTGCTTCTTGACCGTCGAGGTATGCGTTGCCGTAGACCCAGGGGTTGCACAGTCGATCAGTTTGTAAGTGTCGTCGCCGGCGGGGGTAAAAGTACCCACAACATCGTAAGGGGGCTGAAATAGAAATAGAACAAAACCATTAAGTGCAAAGTGGGGCAAGTTGTTACATTGGGCATATTGTCCTGTAATTCACTTTTATAATGTTATTTAGACAAGTTCCTTCCTTTTTACTATTAAACAGTTGTCTTCGTACCATGTACCATGACATAGTAATAATATATTAAGTTGGCAACTAAGTAATTGCGGATTATTGTTATAAAATCTTAGATATTAGGTTGTCAAATATCTCCCTTCCGCCTTTTTGTATTATAAACCAAGAGCAAAAAAGCGGAAGGGAGATATTTGACAATCTATTATTTTTTTCACAACTAGATTTTGGCATGCAATGTCCATTTTTCAATAAGTAATCAGAAGGTGCAAGATCAGGACTAAATTGAGGCAAAACTAAATCACCGTTTTGATTTACCAATTCAAACCACCTTTTCTCGTTTAATTTAGTTAGTGCTTTAATATAGACATCATTTTTGATAGTTCGGTTGGTTATAACAGTTCAAAGTAGACATTTTCTTTTAATCAACTTGAACTGGACGACCAGAGCGTTCTGCATCTGTTACCAGAACAATTTGTCAAACCAATTTGGATTCTGCCGATTTTAAGGCTCATCACTATAAGCGGCTTATAACTTTTCATGAGCTTAAAATGCTTTCTTTGGTTCGCAGAAATTAAAAAACAAAATATGACAAATATTTTCGATCAGATATTTCACCTTTCAACTAACGCCAAAGAAAAATTACTCAATGGATCAAAAAACTCTATTTTACTGATTGACATATAAATTTTCCACTATCTATAAGCAAAAGTTATTTTACATTTAGACTACCTTAGCAAACCTAAAAATTCAATTGAAGCCATCTAAGCCAAAAACCGCACTTACTTTGTTGCCAACCAAATATTTTAATTATTTCTTGGTGAATTATATATGCCTAAGTATTTGTTGTTCTTTATGTCTTCTGTATATTTAGCTTCAAATTATCATTAAGTAAACTTTTGTAAACATAAACTAAAATGACTAATTTGATACTTTTTTAAATTTATCTCACGTGAGGCATTATTTCATAATTTTTCGAAAAATTTATTCATTAGTCAACAATATAATTAAACTACTAAAACATTGAATTTTATTTTTTTTACATTGATTCATTTATCAATTTTTTTTACTAAAAGTTCATTTTGAATATCTGATTTTGTAATGATTTATTGATATATTTTTAATGGTAATCTTTGTTTAAAAAGAATAACTTTTCAATGGTCATTATTGCTTTTCTCTATATCATTTTTTTGTAATCTTGCAAGCAATAATCGATATAGTAAATATAATGTTTTATAACATTTAAGAATATTTCCAAATTTTTTTAGAACCCTTTATGAACGTTTCGTATAGAATATTGCTGAGTTAAATCAAGAATTTGTAACAATATTCACGTACATTTGATCACAAAAATCTCAATCATTAATGTTTGTAGATTGTACTATGCATAATATATATTTACATTTGTAGGAACGTTATTTTACAACAAGAAATCATTTTAGACGTTTTTCAGCCTTTCACATGTGATTATTATGTATTCTACACACATTGTAAAATTACGTTTGCAAAATGGTAATAACCCATCATTCAAGATAATCCACAATATTGTAAAATCTACACAAGATAATAGTAAGAGAGTTTGAATAAAATTTTCCTTTTCATAAAGAGGAATCGATTTTTCCTTAACAAGAATATACACTTTTCTTGACAAGAAATTAACTTTTCCTCAACAAAAATTAAATTTATGCGTAACAAGGAATGACTTCATCCCTAAGAATTAAAGAAGTGATTTCATTCTTAACAAAAAGTGAATTTATTGTTTAAACAAGTAAAATCATCCTCAACAAGAAATAAATTTATGCGTAAAATAAAGTGAAATTATCCTCAACAAGAAATTACGTCATCCTTGACAAGAAATAAATATATGCGTAAAAAGAAATGAAATTATCCTTAACAAGAAATGAAGTCATTTCTAATAAAAAAAATTATCCTTAAAAATTTATCCTTAACAAGATGTGAATTCATCCTTAACAAGAAATTTATTTGTAACAAAAATTATTACATCTTTAACAAGAAATTAAGTCTTGCTTAACAAGAAACGAAATTATTATTAATTGTGAAGTTAACCGAAATTATTAATAATGAAGAAATTAAGTTATTCTTAACAAGAAATAAATTTATCCTCAACAAGAAACGAAATTATTATTATTAGTGAAGTTAACCGAAATTATTATTAATAGTGAAGAAACGAAGTTAACCTTAACAAGAAATGAAGTTATCCTTAACAAGAAATAAATTTATGCTCAACAAAAAACGAAATTATTATTAATAGTGAAGTTATCTATCCTTCACAAGAAATGAAATTATTCTTTACAAGAAACGAAATTATTAATAGTGAAGTTACTTTTAATAAAAATGAGATTATCCTTAACAAGAAATAAAAATATCCTTAACTAGAAATAAATTCATTGTTAACAAAAAACGAAATTATTAATGGTGAAATTATCCTTAACAAGAAATTAATTCATGCTCAGCAAAAAACGAAATTATTAATAGCGAAGATATTCTTAACAAGAAATAAATTCATCCCCAACAGGAAACGAACTTAACATTAATAGTGAATTTATACTTAACAAAAAATAAAATTATCAGTAATAAGAAATGAAGTTATTCTTGACAAGAAATAGGGTCATACTCAACAAGAAACGAAATTATTATTAATAGTGTAGTTATTCTTAACAAAAAACAAAATTATTATTAATAGTTAAGTTATTCTTAACAAGAAATAAATTCATCCTCAACAAGAAACAAAATTTTTATTAATAGTAAAGTTAACTAGAAATGAAATTATTCTTAACAAAAAATGAAATTATCCTTAACACGAAATAGATTGATCCTCGATAATATCCTTAAAAAGAAATTATATTTTTCAAAAAATGATTTTTTTCTTAATGAAAAGTAAAAAGGTTGATGATTTGGTAAGTTTGGTGTTTTAAACGTTTTTATTCACGATTAATTTTATTGTTAAAGATTTTAAAAACTATTAGGATTATAGAAGTCTACTAAAAGCCATAAAACATCAGCACATATCTTTGTGATATATAAAATTAAAATGAAAATAAATTCGATGACTAAATTTATACATCAACTCTGCATTTATAAACACAAGAAAAGTAGTTGTATAATAATAATTACATTACCAGCATTATAATGCAAAGTTTTCCTCATTGATTATATACAAACTGATGACTAGTCTTGAACGACAAAAACAGTACTGGATAATCATTGTTATAAATTACAAACTACATAGTAACCAAGAATTTTTTTTATCTAAATCTATCTATCAATTTTACTTACCATTACTCTCCTGGCATGAATCATGAATCCCTTAAAAGGAACTCCCTGCGAGCTTCCCAAGACCAGCCTGAGGGGTTGTCCATTTTCAGTTCTGGTAGAATCCAAAAATATCTGGAATGGTGCTTGAGAATTTTGTGCAGAAATTCCTCCACCATGAAAGGGCATCATTGAATCACAAACTGACTCAGGAGCACCCTGAGGTAAGGGCAGAGCCCTTTGGATGATGAAGAGAAGTAGAAGACTGGCTATGAGGGGCTTCATGGTCGGGGATGGTAATCAACCTAAAAAAAAAAAATAAAAAAATTAAATGTAAGACATTATACCTAGTCATGGAAAAATGTATTTGTTTAGAATAGTAGAAATATATTTAGTAGATTTATCTTCAGAGTCATCAAACTCTGTTGACCATCAAAAGGCCAGAAATAATTTGCTAATTACGCAATCGACTTTGGCGGAAGTTACTGATAATCTATTAAACCAAATACAGTAATGAGAAACAAGGTTGATGAAAAAAAATTGGTATGCTAAAAGCATTGTACAAAGATTTCCATAAACAGATTCTGCAAGTTTTGTACGTGAGAATATTTATATTAATTATATGACATGGGCTACATTGCAAAATTGTAGTTGTTCTATAACATAATTATATAAATAAATTTGAATGTAAGTCTGTATGTCTGTGTGTTTGTCTATCTATCTGTGCAACCCTGAATTTTCACCCTCTTAACTCAAATCTGGATTTTGTAAAAATCACTCTAGTAAGTGAAATTATCATTAAGGAGTGAATTCATCCTTAACAAGAAGTGAAATCATTCTTAGCAAGAAGTAAATTTATTCTTAACAAGAGATAATTTATGCGTAAAAAGAAATGAAATTGTCCTTGACAAGAAAAGAAGTCATTCCCATCCTTACAAGAATTCATCCTTTTAAAAAATGTGAATTTAACCTCAACAAGAAGTTAATCCTCCTTAATAAGAAATAAATTTATGCGTAACAAAAAATTATTTTATCTTTAACAAAGAAATAAATTTATCCTTAACAAGAAATTAATTCATTCTTAACCAGAAACGAAATTGTTATTATAATTATTTTGAAACATTTATCACCTCTCTTTCAGTCAGCTTTTTAATGAATTATTTCCATATAATTTGTAATTAAAATAGACATGCAACCCTCAATTTTCACCTTCCTACCACTAATCCATATTTAATCATATTTTGTTCTAAAAATATTTGCAGATTGAATACAAATATGGTATTTATTAAATTCTGAATTTATTTAATCTTTTTGCTCAAGAATGACACTGCTGTACGAGCCAACAAAAGGTCTTTTTTTATAAACTTTTTCAAGATTTCTAAATCATTATCAGTCTAGATATTAAAAAAATTACACTAAAATATTTGGAGAGCATCATAATAGATTGGAATATTCAATAATTTAACCTCACGTAAAAAATTTTGAAACAAAATTGACACACTGGGTGTCGTTTATGGACGACACTCTTACACACAGGTCGTCAAGCTTGTTGTAGTTAATCTTGGTTATGAGAGTTTCAATATGATTATAAATGATATTAGACAAACATTATTGTTATATAGATAAATCGATTTGTAAGACTTTTTACGACCTTGGACAACCTTGTATTTGTCACGTAGATTTTGATTAAAAAAATATTTTTGCAATTTTCAAAATTTTGTAAAAACTTATATTTATCACATAATTTTGTAAAAATGTATTTTTCATGTTACGCTTTCCATTTAGTTACTAATTTGAGAAAAAAAAACAAAAGTAAAAATATATGTTTGATATTTTAAAAATTATTCAGGAGCTTTTGCCTGGACTTTTATATTTTTAATACTTTTATTTTTTAATTGTTTTTTTAAGTAATTTTGAACTTCTCTATAAGCTCAAAAAAATCTTAATACAAATTCAATAAAAAAACATCCAAAATATGACGATAATTCATCAGTTATATTAAATTAAATAATTAATAATTAAAGAGACTGTTACAAATGTGGATTTGTGATAAGAGGGTAAAAATTGAGGGTTGCATGTTTATTATCTTCCCTTAGGGTAAGTTTTAGTAATCGTCCAAAAATCGAAAATGAGAATTTCTACATTTTTTCACGTTTCAGAGGTTTCTGAACATTTTGGCATACCTTAGAAAAAATGGATGTGTGTATGTGTGAATATAATTTTTCGTCGTCGATTTTGGGAGTACTGCTCAACCGATTTCAATGATTCAAAAAACTTTCGATTCCTTTTTTGGCAAAAATAGTCGTACATTACCATGTATACTACATTATATATTAAAATAAACAATATAATGATTGTTTTATAAAATTGTTTTAAAAATAACTTTTTCTGTACTTGTACTTTGAGTATAACATACATCAGTCACCATACTAAAATTTCTTTACAATTATTATACGTGACAAAATTCATTTCAGACTTTGAACACAAAACAATTTACAGTCTAACTGTAATTCTATACAGTCATACGTGTATAATTTATTTAAAATTTTAATGTCCACATATTTTTGCGTACTCAGTTTGCAAAATTAAGTACTATATACTATATATGTTTTTACGATTGTAAAGAAAATGTCTAAAGTTTTATGATTATAGATTTTGCTACATTCTTTTAAAATTGGTGAAGATTATATTTTTGTAAGGTTGTCTAATATTTTTTCAGGGTAATTTATTATCTTGTAGATGTAGATGGCCATTGCCAAATTTATGATAAAAATGCTGTGCAAAAATTCAACCTACTTTTTTGCATCTTTGAAATTAGCTTTCCTTATAAGTATTAAATTTAAGCCATTGATTGATATTGGATTTTTTTAGTAATATTTTAAGTAAAATGCTAGTTGCATTATTTTGTGTTAGATCATTTTTTATTTATCAGATGTTTTTATAAAAAAATACCAATAAATTTATTTCCTATACGAGATAACTGAAACAATACAATACTAAACTTAATTCTTAAATAATGACTGATTAACATAATTTTGCTATTATGTGGTTTTGATAAGAACGTTCGTGAAAACAAAGTTGTACTGGTCAAAAAGATAAAGAGCAGTTTTATCTGCTTTTTTGTGGAAACTCTACATTCATTGTGTGACGTTAAAGTTTATCGATAAATAAAAACAATATTATGATTCATTAGAGGCAATGAAATATGTAAAACTGTCTGATTGTTCATCAAAATCCAATTGTAATTATTTTTTGCAGGAATGAACAAGGGTACAACGATTTACAGTAGATTTTGGACTTTTAGATATTAAAACAATTTCTTTATTTAATTTTATATATATTTCACCAGCTACAAAGGAACTTAAAAAAAATTTAATTGGAGATTCTTGAAGAGTACTGGAGTTAGCAAAGATAATCTAGAAATGCTAATCGAGTCAATAATATATAATAAGGATATTTATTGAAACATTAACAAAAATAACGATTTTTCACAAATTGGACCATAACCATAGGTCAACATTCTTCGACAATGACTTGAAAAATCTTATCGACAACGTGATTCTTACGTGATTCCAATGTGATATTGTCGTCACAATGCATAAAAAATTGATAATTGTAAAAATCCAATTCGGGATCGATTTAGTCTTTCAAACACCATAACTTAGTCTTTTTTTTTCAACAAAATTTGTGTGCAAACCTTTCAGATACAAGAGAAAACGTTGGTTCTACTTGTGAGTAATTATAAACGTAGAATAAAAACTGACTGGTTTTTTGCAAAGATCGGCAGGATGGGTTTTTTTCCTAGTCACATGTTTGATAGTTTTTTTTCTGCATTTTTATGGAAGCTAAACATGGCAATAGTATTAATGATCTGAAGCTTAAATCATTAATTATATTGCTAGGTTTAGCTTCCTTAAAAATGCAAAAAAAAATTAGAATTTAGATAAAATTTTCAACTGTTTATTTCTAAAATTTTGCTTTATTAAAAACTAATCAATATTTTTAAAATTGCTTTATTTTAATATACTTAGAATATATGTAATAATAATAATTATATTCCAAAATTTAATGAATCGACAACGTGATTCTTACGTGATTCCAATGTGATATTGTCGTCACAATTGCATAAAAAAATTGATAAATTGTAAAAATCCAATTCGGGATCGATTTAGTCTTTCAAACACCATAACTTAGTCTTTTTTTTCAACAAAATGTGTGTGCAAAACTTTATCAGATACAAGAGAAAACGTTGGTTCTACTTGTGAGTAATTAAAACGTAGAATAAAAACTGACTGGTTTTTTGCAAAGATCGGCAGGATGGTTTTTTCATAGTCACATGTTTGATAGTTTTTTTTCTGCATTTTTATGGAAGCTAAACATGGCAATAGTATTAATGATCTGAAGCTTAAATCATTAATTATATTGCTAGGTTAGCTTCCTTAAAAATGCAAAAAAAAAATTAGAATTTAGATAAAATTTTCAACTGTTTATTTCTAAAATTTTGCTTTTATTAAAACTAATCAATATGTTTTAAAATTGCTTTATTTTAAATATACTTAGAATATATGTAATAATAATAATTATATTCCAAAATTTAATGAATTATAAAAATTAAACCTCTTTTCGTAATAAGATATTATATTCTAAATGAACATCTCGAAATATTAGAGGCCTACGAAAAGAAGTTTAATTTTAGAAATTCATTAAAGTTTGGAGTATAAATATTACAATTATATATATTATAAGTCTATTGAAAATATAACAATTTTAAATCGTATTTATTAGTTTTTAGTAAAATCAAAAATTGTAGGAATAAACAGTTAAAAATTTATCTAAATTCTCAAAAAAAATATATTTTTAGAGATTGAATGGATTATTTGAAGAAGATTTGTAAGTACGCATCTTGCCTTAAAGTAAAATGCCATCTAATTGATTTTATTAAGTAAAATTCTAAATAAATTCTTAATTCCTTCATTATTTTAAATATTATATCTTCCCGAAATAGGTTTTTTTGTAATACTTTTACAAAATATTAAAATACGACATTTTTGCAAAAATATATTTTTATACATTAATGTATAATTTAAGTGCCTAATATACACTTTCACTGCAACTAATTATAGACTTATAGATTTTCAAAATTTTAATTGTTTATATTAATTATTATATGGCGATCTCGGTTACTTGCCAGCATGCTGGATTTCAACATTAGAACGTGCGCTATTTTTCGTGCTGGATTTGCCGCACGGACCAATCGGGAGCAGTATTTTGTCACTGGATCATCACGTGACGGCAATGCTGTCAAACTTGGAAAAAGAGTGCGACATATTTTGGAAATAGTTAGAAATCAATGTCGATTGATCGGTCTCGGGCAAAAACATATAGTTTTTTCAAATTTTATTCATTTAGATAATTTAAAAAAAATATAAACGTAAATGATATTCAAAACATTTCTATTTCATTCAAGTATAAACATTTTTTGTTTTTTTTTTTATATATAGAAACATTTTGATTTTAATTTATTTTAAGTATTTCATTTATTGGAGAAATATTATTGAAAAAATATATTTCTAAAATTAACAAAAAAAATTTTTAAATCATTTAATATTTAAAGTTAAAATATATATTTATAAATTTTACTAAAACAATAATTAAATTTTTACAAGATAATTTATTATTTGTATTCATAATAAAATGATTTTATTTTTTTTAAAATAACACATTTCAATAATTTTAATTCAAATTTATGAAAATTTAAATAAATTATATAACTTTCCAATTTTTTTAATTTATTACATTAATTATCTCTTTAATATATTAATTTTTTTTATTGAATTGTTTTATTAAAATTAATATTATTTTCTATGGTCCATATTAAACAGAAAAGGTAAAATAAAAGTATTGTTCTTAATCATTTGTGTAGAATTTCGAGGTTATATCGCACGGCATCTAGTTTTTGTACAGATGCGTTGTTCATTTTACCACTTTTAAGGTTATGTCGCACGCAACCGATTCACTTACTAACCAACGCTCAAAAAAAAAGCCTCGTGTGTGATGCGTACGGCTTGAAAAATAGCATGATTTATAGCGCCGTCATCGGCGAAAAAATCAAGCGGGAAATCCAGCGTCAGAAACAAGCCTCGTGTGATTCGGGCTTAATATGGTGATAGATTTATGAATATATCTTCATATTGACATAATAAAATCTTTTAAATTTTTTAACTTCCCGTAGGGCAAGTTTATAGTAATCGCAAAAAAATCGAAAATGAAAATTTATATATCTTTACGTTTCAGAGGTTTCTGAACATTTTGGCATACCTTAGAAAAAATGGATGTATGTGTGTGTGTGTGTGTGTGTGTGTTATGTATGTGCGGATACAAATTTTCGTCGACGATTTCGGGAACACCGATCAACCGATTTGAATAATTCAAAAAACATTCGATTCGTATTGATAAGGAGACGTGCTGATTAGTTTTTTTGGGCGAAGTCAGGTCCAGCCGTTCCGAAGATACGGGGCACAAAAGTGCCGAAAACGGTAACTCAGTTTTTAAGAGAACGGAGCGTCCGATTTTAATAGTTCAAAAACATTTACTTTTCAAGGTGAACAAGGTGAAGAACCGATCAAATTTTCATAAAGGCAGGTCTAGCGGTTCGGAGATCTAATGAAAAAAGTAAAAAAAAAAATGCCATTGGCGGTCAAAAATGATCATTAGACATATGCACATCAAATTATCAGATATTTTATAGAGATTTTAACAATAAGTATAATTTTGGTTTACATTCCTACGGGTTCCGTACCAATGTTTACGCGTTAGACGTCGACGCGGCGCTTACGCGGTTTGAATTTCGTCTTTATGCAGTAAAGCAGTACGATTGCTTTGAAAAAAAGTTTAGATTTTTAAAATATGTCAAAATAAAGAAAAATTTTTTTTTCAAAAAAAAAAAAAAATTAAAAAAAAAATGGTTAAAAAAATATTTTTTTTTTCAAAAAAAAGTAATTTTTTGTCTAATTGTTTGTCAAAAATCTTATTTTGTCGAAGTAATTTTTTTTCAAAAATGTTAATCGTTTTTAAAAAAATAATAATTTGGTACGGGAAGTTCCAGCAATTTGCCTTAAGGCGCGATGCCTTAATTGCCTTAAGACAAAATTCCACTACAGCTAGTTTCATAATTTTATCGTGTACCTAATTGACATATATAAATTTTTGAATTGGCAAACTTTTACTACAAATTTATTATTAATATGTGGACATAATAAAATCTTTTGCATTTTTTTATAATTTTATCTTGTACTTAATTTTGACGTATATTAAATTTTTGAATTGGCAAACTTTTACTGCAAAATATTTATTAATATTTAATAAATCTACCCTTAAGTAACTTGAGCATGTAAAAAGTATTTTAGATTTTTTTAAAATATTTTTTATATTCGAACTATTAAATAAATAATATTATGTAGTAATTCTAGACTGAATAATTATTCCCATAATTTTGGCTTAAGCCAAGATTTCTAAAATTTTAGTATGAAGTAGTATCTTATTTATAAGTAAGATGATATTTTATATCCATTACTATTCTATTATTTCTCCGATGATAAATTAGCATTGAATGTGTTAATAATATTTAAATCAATGATCTTTAAATTATGCCATCGATATTCCTTTCCTAGGTCAGTTGTGTAATATAAATGGAATTACATTATTAATATGGAATATCTAGAATTGTGCATGTGCGACCACTCCTTTTAATAATATGGTACAAATTATATGAATAGACTGGGAAATGGTATTAAAAGTCATTATTATTTAATATAGAATAAATATTTAATTATTTAAAATTAAAACTGTTAGTGAAATAGTATAACCTACGCCAGCCAACCTATTAAATTCATTAGTCAGTTATAATATTAGAAATATATAATTTGTTACTAATAAAAATTCTGTTTTATGTTATGTACTCCTAGGTATGCTATTAAAAAAAAAATTGTCTTAGTAATTAAAAATAATTTAAATAAATTCATTTTGACTATTTTCAGGATCTAAAATAAAATTAGAAATTTTAATGCTTAAAATAAAATAAAAATGAAAAATTTTATCAAAAAAGTTAAACTCGTACATTTTCTTTTTTTTTGTTTTTGTGAACAAAAAGTATTTGAAAATTCAGAAAAGTGTGAACATAAAAAATTGAATAATAATGCCTTTTTGAAAAATTACGAACTTTTTTGAAAAAATTTAAAATTTTTGATTATACTGATATTTTTTGAAAACCTAGAAATACTTTGAAAACTTTTTTTTAAGTATATTTCAACATATACCAAGTATTTGCAATTTAAATTTTGTCCCTAGTACCTAATTATCAGTGATTCTACTTAATAAGTTTTAGCTTTTTTCTGGATATATTTCAAAATAAATTAGATTTGGTCATTGTGGTCGATTTGATACACTATTGTTCTACAAATGTTACGTCTAATCAATTATTTCGATTACAATTTATCGAGTAGTAGTAAAAAGTAGTTCACTGACATTTATAGTAGAGTGGCATGTGGAAAATCTGATAAAAAAAATATTTACTTATCAACTTTTAATTATCACTTTTTAATTAAATTATTTAAGTAAAAATCTTAATTATCGATATAAATTTGCCCTAAGTTTTGGTAAAAACAAGTAAAAAAATATTTATATATAAAGGCAATTGAAAATAAATCAATAAAATTTTAACAAAATGTTTCTATCTAACACTAAATCATTTTTTAAAGATTTAAAAACATGTTTTCCATTGGATTAGTTGAATTACAGTATCTAATTAAAATATATGAGTTTGTTACCCAAGGATATAATACTCTAACTGTTATAAATATTATTATACATTTTATCTTAATAATTAGTATATATAATATATGGAGAAAAAATGGAAAAAATTCAACAATTTCCCAAAAAAATATCACAGTTCTATGATTGCGAAAGTACTAAATTATTTCTTAGATGAAAATATTTATTGGTCGATGGACTTATTAGTATGATGATATAACTTATCTTTCTAATTATCGTTTTAATTGATTTTAATTTTGAAAAAATATATACCGTTTATTTAGATTGTACATAAACCTAGTATAGTCATATCAAGATTTAAAAAAAATAATTAAGCGTCATTATCACTGATAAAACATACTTATCGAATAAATGTAAGGACGTAGACAAATTTTTGTAATGTTTTTGTTTTACTGAACTTTAGATTCAAGAGTAAATGCAACAATTTGGCCTTAAATTTTAATTATTTTATTAGTATTCAATTTATTAAGAGAATAGTTTTAAAGATATAATTTTGATTTAGAAAATGTCAACAAATCAAATGTACAGAAAAAAATTCTTGTAATATTTAGGTTACAAAAAATACCTAGAGTAGGTGCACTTAATTTGATTATTAGTAAATACATTTTTATGTTTATTAAATAAATACATTACAGATAACTTTTAATAGACTTAATTAATAAGAATTGAAATTTGCTATCTCAAATTTCGTTCATCTATAAACAAGCAACCAAAAATAGGAAAAAATTTGCAAGTTTTTCCAATTTTGATGACAAACTATTCAGTACGACTTGTAATATCGAAAAAAACAATGTACCAAGTAAAATGGTTTTTGAATCATTCAAATCGGATGCTCCATTCTCTCAAAAACTAAATTCGCATTTTTTGCACTTTTTGCCCTGTAATTCCGAAACGGCTGGACCAATCATGGTGAAAAACTAACGTCTGGTTAGTTGACGTCTTCCTATCAATTTGAATTGTTCAAATTGGTTAATCGATGCTTCCTAAAACTTTGACCAAAAATTGTATACATACATACACACATCCTGTTTTTCTAAGGTATGCCAAAATGTTCAGAAACCTCTGAAACATAAAAATATGCAAAAAAAATCTTTTTAACTTCCCGTAGTTTATGTTATAGTAATCGTCCAAAAATCAAAAATGAAAATTTCTGCATATCTTACTGTTTTGGAAGTTTCTGAACATTTTGACACACCATAGAAAAAATAGATTTATATGTGTATGTGTGTAATGGCGTATGTAGTGTGTATGTATATATGCATGCAATTTTTGATTTGTCGACGTTTTAGAGAGCATCGCGCCACCGATTTGAATGATTCAAAAAACATTCGATTCCTAATAATAGGGAGATGTGCTGATAAGTTTTTGCAAAGGCATGTCCAGCCGTTTCGGAGTTACGGAGCAAAGAATGCAAAAAATTGAAATCGAGTTGTTGAGAGAACGGAGTGATTCAAAAAACATTTTTACTTGTATTGACAAAATGAAGAACTGATTAGATTTTTGGAAAGGCAGGTTCAGCGATTTTGGAGATCGAGTAAAAAAAAAATGGTATTTTTGGACACAGATATTTCGTAATTATTTTAATCGACTGATATGAATAGGTAACAAAAATTTTCAAGAAATTTCACTTTCGAAAATTTTCAAAAAAAAATTTAGTTTTTAAAAAGTTTGTTTTCAAAAAATTTCTAAATTTTATAAAATATCAGGCAATTTTTTTCAATATTCAAATGTCTCAAATGTTTTTAAAATTTTCAAAAATGATCAAAAAAGTTCAAAATTCTCAAATAAATCTGACTTTTCTTTTGAGAGGTTTTTGATTCATACAAAACAGTACCGGTTTTTCAAGTTTCAAAATTTTGCCTTAAGGCACGATGCCATACACCATTAGTTGTTTTTTGCGTTTACTATAACTTACTCTACAGAAATTCAATAACGTTTATAAATATTCAAACAATCATTTCAATTTTCGTATTTTTTTAAATTTGAGTAAGTAATACCCACGACTTTCTATCTATTACCTTAGCCCTTCAGGTCATTAAGAATTCATGCTCGGGTTGACGGTAAATAGCCGTAGCATAAAATATTCGTTATCAAACGCACAATACTATTTTATTACTAACTATAGTAAGTCTTGTATCATAGAAAAGTGGGCCATTGGCCCAGATCGTTTATTTCCGAGATTGTAATTGCTGCAGGCAGGCAGTACAACTAACTAAATATATATATACAAATGCTCTACATTTAATCAAAGTCACAAATAGACAGGAGACAGATACCAGAGAAAATTGATGGCAACAATTGTATAGTCAAAATTGAAAACTTTAGTAGCAAAATTCTTCTGATCTGATGCAAACTAAAGGACCGATTCTGCCACATAATAGACAAATATTATGGCTAGGCCATGTTACGCTCCAACTTCCATACATTATGCTACTGAATCATATTGGACACTGTCAAAATGTCATGTATTTGCCATGCATTCAGGCGTTTTACACATAAAACTGCAACGTCACTCGTATGTTATGAACCTGAGTCAAAAATACCCTGTTATCTAACATCGTTTTTTGAAATTTGCGCGTTTTCTATGTTTGGATTTTTATTTGACAACCTGACAAAATCGTCTAACTGCACCTCAACCACATGGCTATTGTCAATATTTAGTATGGAAAGTTCTTCATAACATAACCTTGCCATAACATTGGTCTGTTATGCGACAGAATCGGCCCCCAAGTAAAATAATGATAAATCTGTAGTATTACGTACAAACATCAATACTATTTCATGGCTTATTAACTTCCCGTATGGCAAGTTATAGTAATCGCAAAAAATCGAAAACGAAAATTTTTATATATTTTTACGTTTCAGAGGTTTTTGAACCTCTGAAATTGTATGTGTGTGTGAGCGCATACACATTTTCGCCCGATTCTAATCAACCGATTTCAATAATTCAAAAAAACATTCGATTCGTATTGATAAGGAGACGTGCTGATTAGTTTTCGGCGAAGGCAGGTCTAGCCGTTCCGAAGATATCGGGCAAAAAGTGCCAAAAACCGTAACTCAGTTTTTAGGAGAACTGAGCGCCCGATTTTAATAATTAAAAAAACATTTTACTTGACAAAAATGAACAACTGGTAAGATTTTTGGGAAGGCAGGTCTAGCGGTTATGGACTCTCAATAATAATAAGTTAAAAAATGTCATTTGGCGGTCAAAAATGTTTATTGGATATATGTACATCAAAGTATCAGATGTTTTATAGAGATTTTAATAATGTGTACACATTTTGTGTATTTTTTTTGGGTTCTGTACCAAGATCTTTAATTTTGAACTTTATTTATATGGTTCAAAGAAATGTCCTTGACAGTATGGAATAACCTATGGATTTATAAAATTGAAAAATCATTCGGTTCGTACTCGATCGCGAGGCGTTTTTGCAAAAGGCAACTTTGCCGTTTCGGAGGTATGAAGCGCAAAGGGTGTGAAAACGGTTATACAGTTTTTGAAAGAACGGAGCATCCGGTTGGATTAACTCAAAAAACATTTTGCTTGAGTAGACGGTGTGCAAAAAATGCATTTACAGAAAATTTAGTAATTTTGAAAATTTTCAAAAAAAGAATTGAAATTTAAAAAAAAAATCAAAGTTTCAGAAAATTCAAATTTACGAAATTTTTCATCATTTTCAAAAAAAAAAACTAAATTTTGAAAAATTAAAAAAAAAGATTTTTTACAAAAATTTGAGAGTATTTCGAAAATTTAAAAAAAAATCGAATATCTGCAAAAAATTTTAAATTCTCAAAATATGTAGAAAAAAAGTTTTGTTTCAATTCCAAAAAAATTCAAACTTTCAAAAAAATTTCAAAATTTTGAAAAAAAATTTAAATTATCAAAAAAATCAAGGTTTAAAAAATATGGACTCTTGTAAACGTATTCATAAGTTGTTCACAAAATACGCTCGTCGCCCAATTTAAAAAACACTTATAAGTTTACAGTTGAAATTGAACAAAACAATTATCGATTATCTTCATTCCTCGAATGTCTAATTACGGTACGGGAAGTTCCAGTAATTTGCCTTAAGGCACGATGCCCCACTAGTTTATGTATCTTTTACCTCCCACATATGTTTGTAACTTTTACGTAACATCAAAGTACCTTGGTCTATTGCAATACCATCAATTATAAATGAAAAGCAAAAAGTGTTCAGAAGTTTTTAGACAAAACCTTCAATTAGTGACGTACGTAGGTAATGACATGTGTTTAGTAGCAAATTCCTCAATAGAGTTTGCAACTTCTATTGTTAATTTTAATGTGCCGTGTGGGTGACACAGAAAATAGATAATGGGTTGGAGAATTATTGATAGGTAATGGTGATCGATAGAAAGGAATATATTCTAAAGTCCAATGAGTTTTTCTACTCCATTCCTCCAGAAGTCTATCCTAATTTTGCCTATCTATATAGAGACAATGTTGCATTTGTATCTATTAAATAAATTACAGCATACCTGGTTTTATGATTATTAATATCTTCAGAATGTTACTAAGAAACCAAAATAATAAAGTCAGTGTGCGAAACATTTATGATATTAGAAAGCAAATGTACCAGATAGTTGAGATTGGATTGCGTCAGGTAATACCAGATTGTAAGAAAATTATTACCAAGACTTTGTCCATGCTGATCGAGTTTATGGATTTAATAAAATAGTTTATGGTAATGGATTGTGAAGTGTCTGAGGGAATTTCAAGTGATATTTGAAGCAATTCTCGAATTTATAGAGATTTGGAAAAATACTAGGACGTACTTAAGATAAATTTTCTGTTTGAGTTGACGAAAATAGTAATCAATTTATTTATGAGTTATTTTGTGATTGATATTAATAACTACATTGTTTTTAATGTCTAGCAATTAAAATTTTTGGTAAAAAATGCTTTTAGACATTGTGCTGGTGGACAACGTATAAGGATTCACATGGAAGTACTTGAGATAATTTTCTTTTTTGAGTTTATAAGAAGTGTAATTTATTTATTTATGAGTTATTTTGTTATTAATATTAATAACTACGATATTTTTCATTCCTGGCTACTAAATTTTTTTGGAAAGTAAGTCTTTTAGACAGAGATCTGGTGGAAAATGTGTAAGAATTCACATGAATGTACTTGAGATAAATTTTCTTTTTCAGTTCATACAAAGTGCAAATTTTTTATTTGTTTATGTTAATAAGTACACTATTTTTATTCTCTGGCAATGAAATTTTTCTGAAGGAATGGCTTTTAGACTGCAATCTGGTGAAAAACGTATAAGGATTCATATAGACGTACTTGAGATAAATTGGATCTTTAAGCTCATAAAACTTAAAATTTATTTGCTTAAGTGTTATTTTATTGTTGAAGTTAATAACTCCTATATTCTGAATCTCTGGCAATTGAAATTTTTAAAAAGAAAAGCTTTTATGCAGAGAGCTGGTGAAAAATATATACAGATTTACGTGAATGTACCTGTGATAATTTTAACTTTTGTTAATTCAGCACTTTAAAAAATCACATAATTATTTTATTTATTGACTATTTTATTTATTATATAATTATTGATCTATATTAATGAAAATTTTCAAGTGAATAGATTTTTTGAGGGAGGGGTAGAGGAAAATATATAAGGGTTCTTATGAACGTACTTGTGAAAATTTTCCTGTTTTTGCCAATAAAACGAGTTATTTATTAATTTATGAGTTGTTTTGTTATTTATATCAAATTTCTTTATTATTTTAACTTTGGTAATTAATTTGTGAAAAAGAAAGCCTATTTTAAAAATAGAGCTGGTGGAAAAAATATGAAGATTTGGTTCAGTTACATTTGAGAAAAATTCTTTTTTAGTAAATGTGGATTGTAAATGTAAATTATTTTTTTAAATAGTACTATTTATACTAAAAGCTGTAATTTTTGTTACTGATGTATTTATTTTAGATGTGTAATACTAAAATCGATGCAATTTATCGGTGTTAAGAATTTTTTAATAAATGTATATTGTTGTGTTAGTACTAGAGTTGTCTAAATATACAAAGGTTTAAGTTTGATGCAAAATATATCGAAAACGATGTAACTTGGGACAAATTAACTGTGCTGTCAGAAATTGACTTTGTAGGATAGGTTTGACTACTGGGTATCCTTTTAAGCATCCATTTTTACTACCAACAATCTAATTACTGAATATCTCTTGGAGGCAGATTGTAATTTATATGGAAATAAAAAAAAACTTAACCAGCTTAGACAATTGTATATTAGATGGTGTTAACGCGTCATTGCCAACCCTGGTATAATAATTATATTTTATTATCTCCATGCAGAATAGCGACAATAAACCCTCATTCATCCCTTTCATTGTTACGCGTCCTGTCGCAAATTCAGTAATCCATTTTTCCTAGAATTTTTATCACCTGTCCCTAACTACATCATCCTATAATCCTTATATTTCCAAGAAATTCGCACTACCTGTATCCAGTTTAAATTCTTCGTATCATGCAATTTATCAACCAATACCTGATCGATTGATAAATGTAATAACCACTGATTGGTTCCAAAATTGTAATGGGGTGTCCTTAACTCCACAAAATGGGCCAATCAGAAAAATATATAAAATTATAAAATCTACATAATTTAGTATCAACCAAAATTTCATATAGTTAAGATCAGTCGTAAATTAACACTCAAATCAAAAACATCTAATTCAAACCTCAATAACATATCATCTATAAATCTTAATATTACAAATACACAACAATCAAACAGTTATTCAACATCTTTTATTTTTATTCAAACGGTCTGATATAGCCAACAACTAAATATATCTGGTCCTTCGGCAAAGTGCAAGTGTTCAATAGAGTTCGGCAGCATCCAGATAGATCACGAACTTCTTAAACACTTGGAACCTATCTAAACAAAGACTTTTTTGGCCATTCAAACCGAATGGTCATATTACTAAACATTTTTTGGTCCAATTCGAACCGGATTAACCAGTGAAAGTGAAAAAAACAATCTAAATCTAAAACTTAGTGCACAGTGTATTATTTAAATCTTCATCTTCTAGTGTAATACATTGCATCGCATATTAAGTTAAAAACCTTTATCTAAAATCTAAAACTTAGTGCACAGTGTATTATTTAAATCTTCATCTTCTAGTGTAATACATTGCATCGCATATTAAGTTAAAAACCTTTATCTAAAATCTAAAATCTAAAACTTAGTGCACAGTGTATTATTTAAATCTTCATCTTCTAGTGTAATACATTGCATCGCATATTAAGTTAAAAACCTTTATCTAAAATCTAAAATCTAAAACTTAGTGCACAGTGTATTATTTAAATCTTCATCTTCTAGTGTAATACATTGCATCGCATATTAAGTTAAAAACCCTTATCTAAAATTTAAAATCTAAAACTCATAGTGCACAGTGTAATTAGTTAAATCATCTTTTAACATAATGCACTGCATCGCATGAATATTAATCTAAAATCTAAAATCTAAAACTTATAGTGCACAGTGTAATTAGTTAAATCATCTTTTAACATAATGCATTGCATCGCATGAATATTAATCTAAAATCTAAAACTTATAGTGCACAGTGTAATTAGTTAAATCATCTTTTAACATAATGCATTGCATCGCATGAATATTAATCTAAAATCTAAAACTTATAGTGCACAGTGAAATTAGTTAAATCATCTTTTAACACAATGCATTGCATCGCATGAATATTAGTCTAAAATCTAAAATCTAAAACTTATAGTGCACAGTGTAATTAGTTAAATCATCTTTTAACATAATACATTGCATCGCATGAATATTAATCTAAAATCAAATTTAAACAACGATTATATCAACAACAATTCAAACAATTAAATCAAACTAACATCAACATTAACAATAAATCTCAGTGTAAGTGCATTGTGTATTATCGTGAAACAACAAGAAGCAGCATAATTATAGCACAATAAAGCTGCAGCACATTATCAAGGAAACAACAGCTGAATCCAAATCAGCTCATGAGGAACGATTGCGGACACATGACGCGACAACACAAAGGTCAGTCTAATTTAAGCACTCCTTTTTCTTAATCCTTCCTATTCATTATCTTTACCTATCGTTATTTGAATTTTGCGTAGTAGATCTGTGTTAATATGGATTCTTTAGAAAATTTAAATATCAAAAAAGAGTTTATGAAATTTCGTTTGACGCAAATCCATAGCTTTTGTAAAAAATAAGAGAAAATGAGAGTAGCAAGTTAGATATATCAGAGCTTAAACAAATATTAGAAATACTAAAACCTTCTTTAGATACTTTTCAAGAAATATTAATTCAAATTGCAAATCATTTTGATGACGAAGAGTACATTGACTTTTTGATAGATACAGAATTTTACGATTTCAATGATACTTATACTAAATGCTGTGTAATTTTAATAACAATTATTAAAACATTTAAAACAGATCCTAGCTCAAATAGTAGCCTTGGTGACAAATCATATCAAACAAACAATAATAAATTTGCTGTAATTAATTTACCTCATTTCGACGGTACAGATATTAACTGGTTACAGTTCTATAATTCATTCTATACAATTCATATTGACCCAATATTAGCAATTCTCAAAAATATTCTTACCTAAAATCTTGCTTGAAAGGCGAAGCAGGTAACATAATCGATTCTTTACCTGCTACCGCGGACAACTACATAAATGTTTGGGAATTGCTAAAATCGCGGTACGAAAGTAAAACCATTATAGTAAACAATTACACAAAAACTTTAAACAACTATATTTCGATTCCATCTGAATCAATAACTCTCAATGAATCTAATAATAATAAATCTAAAAACGTTGTGCATCCTGAAACTATAAACGTCATTAAATCAGATACGGCAAAAAGAGGAACTACGTCGGTACTATTATTAGATTCTAATAATCAAATAATAAATCAATTAACAAATGAGAATATTACTCAATATCAAAAAAGCAATGTTATTAAAAACGTCTTCTGTAATCATAACTTATCAACTAAAGCTAATACGACAGAAGAACTAGTTTTAAATAAACAAAATCTAACAATTAACTTAAATCAAGCTAATTATAACGCTGAACATCTTGAACCTAAAAACAACATTAAATCAATTACGGTAATAAGAGACACTACCTCAGCACCATTATTAAAATTCAATAATCAAATAAAACAAGTAACAAATAAGAATCTTACTCAAAATCCAAAAAACGATGCTATTAAAAACATCTTCTGTGACGTTGACTTATCAACTAAAGTCAATGCAACAGAAAAACTTATTTTAAATAAACAAAATCTAACTACTAAACATAATCAAGCAAAGTACAACGTAAATTATTCTAATGCTAACTATCAAAATCTTTTAAACAATCAGAATACTTGGCTTAATATCGGCGATAAAACAATTACAACTTTAGCCAAGACAGGGTTTGAATTTAATTCTAAAAATATCACTATAAATCAAACAATTAATAAAAAATCAATCTTAGCTGCAACAGTGCAAATATTCAATCTTATGATATTAAGAGATCGCCATAGCTTTGTCCATAAAAAGTATAAAGCATATACATATTGGTTCGTGTGTTTTGTCACCAAAGCTATCGACATCGAAGTAATATACGATTTGATCGCGGAATCTTTTATATTAGCTTTAAAACAATTTACCGCAAACTCTAGCAAATCTCGCGAATTATTAACACAGATTGAAACAATATTGAATTTTAGACTATTATCTTTACAAGGTTCCAATCCAAATAATTACAATCCTTCAAACCCCTATCATTTCCTAATTGACAAACCACCAACATCAATCCTAAATCCATGCGTGCTTGAAATCTCTGACAACTATCAACAGCTATCAACTTCATCAGAGAACAAGGCAACATCATCAGAAGCGGTTGTGCAAGAAAACGCACAAAAATGCATCAAAACTTATTGTAAGCTAAATTCGGTAGTATGGTACTATTCCTCGATTAAATTCTAAAACCACTACGACCGCGATTAGGCATTATCACAAATCTGCACCCTAAGGACGGCATCATCATTCGAGTGGTAAAAGCAAAATTAAACAAAGACATTGTAAAATCTAATAACTAACTTTTGTGTGATTACATTGTGAAACAGTGAAAGTGATCAATATTAAACATAAAAAACAATTTGTGTATTACCGAATAATCAAAAACTATCTGAAACATTAAATAATTATAGTGTGGTGAAGTGTCAATTATCAATAATCATGCGAAACATTTAGGCATTTTAACGACTCTAGTGAAGTGTCAGTACAATCATTTTGAACATTTGGACAATTTTAAAGACTCTAGTAAAGTGTCCGTGAATAATCTAACATTATATCCATTATCATTATCATTAATCAATCTATTATCAATATTATCATCACATGTCATGTGATATCTATAAACTTTCAAAACATTAACATTGTTATAAGCAATGGCATAAAACTATGATTAAGCAACGTTAAAAAATATTCATAATTAATTCCTCATAATTTTTTAAGTCCGGGGGCATGTTAACGCGTCATTGCCAACCCTGGTATAATAATTATATTTTATTATCTCCATGCAGGATAGCGACAATAAACCCTCATTCATCCCTTTCATTGTTACGCGTCCTGTCGCAAATTCAGTAATCCATTTTTCCTAGAATTTTTATCACCTGTCCCTAACTACATCATCCTATAATCCTTATATTTCCAAGAAATTCGCACTACCTGTATCCAGTTTAAATTCTTCGTATCATGCAATTTATCAACCAATACCTGATCGATTGATAAATGTAATAACCACTGATTGGTTCCAAAATTGTAATGGGGTGTCCTTAACTCCACAAAATGGGCCAATCAGAAAAATATATAAAATTATAAAATCTACATAATTTAGTATCAACCAAAATTTCATATAGTTAAGGTCAGTCGTAAATTAACACTCAAATCAAAAACATCTAATTCAAACCTCAATAACATATCATCTATAAATCTTAATATTACAAATACACAACAATCAAACAGTTATTCAACATCTTTTATTTTTATTCAAACGGTCTGATATAGCCAACAACTAAATATATCTGGTCCTTCGGCAAAGTGCAAGTGTTCAATAGAGTTCGGCAGCATCCAGATAGATCACGAACTTCTTAAACACTTGGAACCTATCTAAACAAAGACTTTTTTGGCCATTCAAACCGAATGGTCATTTTATTAAACAGATGGACTCTGGAAAAACAGATACTTTTTCATCAAAAATAGTTCGGACAGAAATTCGGTCTGTTTCTCAAAACTTCAATGTATCAAATTGAGGATCAGTTTATGGATCAATCTTAGCATCTAATTAGCTCGAGCAGTTTAGACACTACATTTCCATTGGTAGATTGGAATCTTTAAAAAATATATTCTGTGACATAGATTATTCTAAAATATTACCAAAATCCTTTCATTTACTCATATGCAAATATGTCACTTATATCATTATAACCATTCCTCAAACTCCATCATGTGTCAACAAACAATCTTCCTATTTATTTCAATAATGAACTTTTCGTTTAACGACAATGTGTAGATGATAAATCATTAACAACGTGTTCCGTTAATGAGAAAACTTGCAAAGTTCAACGTTTACATTTTCTTTTCTAAGTTTACTCAATGTAATGTTAATATTAACATACTCGACGTATCAACATATCTTCTGTTGACATTTGGGACTAGTTTTTGTTTATTCAGAAGCACTAACTGTACATTGAATATTTGTAGATAAATAGTGATAGAAATAGTATTTTACTTCTACTTACTTAAAAAACTAAAGGGCAACCATGTGTGGATTTTTATAAACCGATTGCATGACCTTTCTGTATTTTTTTCTTTACTCAATGACTGTCTTCTACAATTTGATTTATGATTTTTCAGATGATTAAATGAATTAGATTCGATAATTTTGAGGCTATAAAATTGCACTTAATTTGCAATTTGAAAAAAGTGAATTTTTGAAAAAAGCTAGTGGTGCATGGCATCATAAATTAAGGCAAATTGCTTAAACTTTCCATACCGAAATTGAATTTAAAAAAAAACGAGACTTGTATCGAATCTGGAACTTCCGATTCGAAATCCATAGCTCTAACCACTAGGTGACGTAAGAAATATTGTCTATAAGGTTGTCTACAAGTCTTTTTCCTCACTTTCTATAAATTGCCTTTGAAGAATTTAATTATTTCTCACAGTAAAACGATGCAGCAAAAAAGATGACAAACAACCTTGCCTAACAACAATATATCTATTATTACGTGTACTTACATGTAAATAGTAATGGCGTGTGTAATTGTGTTTTACCAAAAAAAAAATTATTAAACAATGCATCATAAATTAAGATTGTTTATCTATCGCTTGAGGATTTCGAAATAGTTATAGAAGAAATAATGAAAAAATATATTAAAATTTAAAAAATCTGTAATGAAAAATCTCGTAGGCATATGTCGAATAGTTTGTAGGATATAATTTACAAAATTCTATTAATATTTTTTTAGTAGATATTAGACCAATTTCGGAAAGTTCATGCAACTTGTCAAAAGGCAAAATAAATTGTAAACATATAAATATATATAAACAAAACCTAATCGAGCCGAAGTAGAATGACAACTTTATCTCTTAAAAAAATTGTAAAAATTTATCGATAATTTAAATTTTTGCAAAATTGTAGAAATATATTTTACAAAATTTGGGTTAATAATTACCCAAATAATTAATCAAATTTTTTGATAATTATTTGGGGGGTTTTCCTCTGAATTCTTTCAAACCACAAACTAAAAATTGCACTTGCAAATTGGTCATTATGTTTAAATAAATTTAAAATTGTGCTTTAAATTAGCTGTTGATTATATTTATTAATTTCATTATAATTACTGTCACATGTTCAGTTTCTATTCCATCTTTTAAACCGCACTTGAAAGTAAAAAAAAAGTTAACAATGAAATTGTTAATTTATTCTTCTATGCTCAAGTGGAACAGAAGTGAATTTTTGGACAATTGTGGGCGAGAGCATTTAAATACGCATTAACTTTCAAAATTAGCATAAAAACGTTTTACTTTCATTGTTTTTTGCATTTTGACTGTTTGCCACCTTGAAACAGTAGATACTATTTAGTTTACTTGGTAAAAACTAGGGTTTGTCGGATTTCAAAAACTGGTTTGAAAAACCGTTTTTATGGCGAAAATTATGGAATTCGAAAATCAGTTTTTTAGTGAAAAAAGTCGGTTTTCACTGTAGAAATGGAAAATGACAAATATAGCCAAATATAAAAGATAGATGAAAGCGTTTTGATTCTTGAAATCATATCGGTTCAATAGTATTTGATATCTTATCAGTCTGCAATGGTTCCCAGAAAGGTTTTGTTCATATTAATTTAGATTTTATACCAGTGTATATATTAATTTAAATCAGTGTGACTTCTTTTCGAAAAAGTAACTTTCTCTACTCAAACTTAAAAAAAAGTTTTAAACCCTAGAAGCCACAAATTAGAAAACAAAAAACTTAGAATTATTATATCAGGCTTTAAAAACAATTAAGCATAATTTGGTCGCAAGTATGAGAGTCTTTTCTATTCCAGGAAATTTTGTGAGTAAACAAAGGACATGTCTAAGTAGCAATTCGATAGACGTTCTCAGTTTTTTGAAATCATATTTTATTAAACAAAAAACAATTAGAATGTTTAAAATTAATTAATTAAAATTGCTCGGAACAGAAATAAATGTTTAGCTTATTTGTTTTTAAAATTAAAATTGATATTAACAAGTATGTATCTAATATTTTTTTTTTATTTAAAAATGTATTATTTTTATTTATTGGAAATCTTTCCTTTCGCTATCATAAAAATATTTTCATTCTTATATGTGAAAATGATGCATACGAGTATATAACGAATAATTATTTTCAAAGTTATTTAATCAAGATAAACTATTATTTTTTAGTTCTACTAATTAAAATTAAAATAATTTCGTTTACTATCTATATAATTGAACAATAAATAAATTCAGTCAAATTCTGCTCTAAATTACACTAAGTTTGCGGATAAATTACAGAATATTCGAAAAATTTATTTTCTATATAAAATTCGAAAACCGGTTAAAACCGGTTTTTTAGAGAAATTAAAATTCGAAAACCGGTTTTCTGAAATGTCGGTTTTTGTATAAACCCTAGTATAATCTACTACTGCAATTTTAATTTAGTTTAGGTAAAAATGATATTAATAGAAATAAATATAACTGTAAGATATACAAATGGTTCTTGAAATTAATGTAATTATTAATAAATTTAAAAAAATATTTGTAACGTAATTTTCAAAGTGCAAACAAATCTTAAAATTTCCTTAACACAAATGTTATGCCTATTCTTTGAAGTAGAATCGCAATTACCCTGAATATTTCTAATATAACAATTTCATTATATAGTTTTCAAGTTTTCAAAATATGCTATTTATTATCATCGATCTAATCAATAGTACCTATATAAATAATTGAAAGTGTAAATTATAATTTATAACAAAAAATTGAAATATTTGTCCTTGTGAATATTCGAGAGGTCGCATTTTTGTTCGCCTGCATGATGATGATGACCTAACTGACAGACTAAACCAGTTTCTAATAATTGAAATGCATAAAAAACAGCAAACAAACATGACCTTGTATTTTAACACGAAATTGTTCAAATAATGTTAAATGTAAAAATTTTAGAAATTCATCCTTGGTAGTAATGCATAAAATATGATAAAATGTAACATGTTATACTGAAAATTCGTATGCAGTAATAGCAAATATTAAAAAAATAGAATATTTTGCATCATGAATCTGATTGACCAATTCTGCCTCAAAATAGAACTTTTATTGTTCGCTGCTGCGTTTTTCATATAAAATGGTACCAAAAACTGTCTAAATACTAAGTGGTTGCTGTACAGTCAGGCGTTTCACACATAAAATTCAACTTCACTCTGAGTGAATCACTCATATGTTATTATGACACATCAGAAAGATCTCTTAAGTCAAGATTCGTTTTTTGACCTCATAGCATTTTGACAGCTTCTAGTACCATTTTATATAAATACTTCCACATAACTTAGCCTTGCCATAGCATTTATCTATTTACGACCGAATTGGCATCTGACTGTTTCTAAGACATAAATTTGTTAAAAAATCAAATGATGCTTCATTTATCTCGGTATGTTATTTTTTTCTCAATTCAGAAATGCACGTGGCATACGTAATGAATGCAAATACTCGTATATTTCAATGTTACATTTTACAAATTTTCTCAAAGTCGTTCGTGCTCTGTTACATACTTTCGATTTTCAAGAAAATAATTAACACGTTTTGCTTTGTTTAACGTCGAATATTTTTAATAATAATAACTCAATGGTGCCGGTATATTGAAATAGTATTTATTTATTTTTGTAATATTTGATGAGTTTTTATTGGTTTTGGTATTGCAACACTATGTGAGAAAATCTCTATTTGTTTAAATTCTGCAGAAAAAAATTGGTGCAACAACTATTCAATTTATTATATACAGAATTTAGATTTAAAGTTAGAGTATAAGCACAAAGTATACTTCTCCTTCTGGTAATTTGATATTTAATTTTTTTTTGCACTTGTTTTTCTAACTTTTTTTTTGTTTGAAAAACGGTTTGATGAATCTTTCTTTTTGTTGACCTCAAAAAATCGATATTTCCTACATCGCGCATTGCATACAAAATGTATCTATATAAACAATAAGTAAATAGTGTGCACATTGTGTTAATTTAGAAAGGCATTCTTAAAAACATTACAAATAGTCAAAATAGTACAATTTCGCTACTGATAGCTTTTAGGTGTTTCGTGAAATCAATTTTAACTTCAGTTTTCACAAAATAGACTTAAAAACGAAAGATTAAATATAGATAAAAGATTGACCAATAATTTTTATCTTCAGTTTTAACAAAATTGACTTCAAAATGAATACAAGGCTAGATATGAAACAGTAACAAAATTGGAACAAAAAATTAAATCTTCAATTTTGACAAAACTGACTTAAAAATGAAATCAAGAATAATATATGAAATATCAAAAAAATTTGAAGAATAAATTATATCTTTAAGTTTGACAAAATTGACTTGAAAATAAGCCTAAGGGTTATAAATAAAATAATAAGAAAATTCGAAAAATGAATTTTATCATCAGTTCTGACTAAATTCACTTGAAAATGAATCCAATTATAGGTTATATAGGAAATAGTAAGAAAATTCGACCAATAAGTTGTATCTTTAATTTTGACAAAATTGACTTGAAAAGGAACCCAAGGATTATATAGAAAATAGTAAGAAAACAGTAAGAAAACTCGAACACTGAATTATATCTTGGCCGTGATTTTTATTCTATTTTATTAAGTAACTACAACTATCTAAATATGAAATCCAGTAATTGTTATTAGATTATTGAAAAATGAAAAAATATCAGGACAACTAGTGGTGGTTCTAATATTATTATTAAAGAACAGTCAAATCAAAATTATCCACTTTAGACTTGATTCAAATTTAAATGAACTTCTAAACTCAAAGAAAAGATTGTAAATTAGATAGATAAGTTAGATAAGAGTAATGAATAAGCTAATGGCGACAGACAATTTTTGATTACTTTATACTTTTCACTCTGAATTGTTTACAAACGTAAAACAAACCAATGCAGAATGGCGATCGTATTGTTATCAAAATAAATAAAAATTTCGTAAGTGTTTTTATCACTTGTCTGATTATTTTTAATAATATAAAATAAAATCGTTCAAAATGAGTCAGCAATGTTGACAAAGTCATCGTCGTGGTTTTTTCTGTGTAAAAACCCAGATGAATGAACCAAGTGCAATTTTTTGACCACAGACTTGACCGTTCCCAAGAAAAAAAATATTTACGATAAATTGGAATAACCGATTACTGTGGTGTGTTTTGAAGTTAACACGTTGTTTGCCATGTCAGTTATAAAGCTCTACATGAGCCAAGCCAGTCATATACGATTTGGTAAAAGACCACAAAGTTTTAATATAGGGCCATATCTGTCATATATATGTGACATTAAAAATATTACTTTTTTAGGAATATTGGCAAAAAATAATTATTTGATACATTAAGTGTTTTTGTTGCATTTTTAACTGAATTATCTAATAAAGTTACCTTGGCCCATGTAAAAAAATCTTGATAAAATCGTGGAGCTTTACGTGTTAATTGATTAATTGGTTTTATGAGTAAAACTGAGTTAAATTGTGTACTAATTAATAAACACTCAAGTACAATTTCAAGAGCTGAGATAAAGTCAATAGTACCTACCCATCGGATATTACAAAGTAAATAATTTTTCATACAAAATTGTTACACACGGATTATTTGCAGGTTTATTTCAAATTCTTTGCGATTTACTTTCTATAAAGCAATTTTTATTAATTCTAATAATTCTATAAATCTTTGATTTTATCAAATGTCCTTCTACCAATTCGTGACTATATTTCTTCTAGAAGAGAATTAATATGCATTTTGTATTCCTCGTGTTTTTTTCTAGTATGATAAATACGAATTATCTGCCATAAATCCTTGAATTTGCGATCGTGCGTGATAAATGGCATATATCATTATGAACACATGAGAAAAATTTATATGTACAATCATAATGCAAATAGTACAATTGATTTGTGGCGTGATTTAAACTTGTGCACTAATGTGCAATAAAAAACGAAAATTTTGGAAAATTGTGAAAGAATTGCCACTCTCGATAAAGTACTAAAGGTGCGCCATCTAACTTTTTTTTCTAAATTTTTATTTTAAGAATATATGGATAGAGATAGAATATATGGATAAGGATAGATTCTAGAGTCAACTCGAACCTCTTAAAATATTATAGGCCTATGAGCAGTGGTTCAATTATAAAAATTAATTAAAGTTGCATAGCGTTCTCTGGTAGTCTTTTTTTTATTTTCTATTATTAACCGGATGGATAGTATTTTCAAAGAAACATTGAGAGAATATTCAGTAGTTTTTTATAGCATTTTCATAAAAAAATTTTTGGCGGACCTTTTATAATGAAAATAGTATTGCAATTAATCAGGTAATAAAAAAATTTTAAGAAGTTATTCTCATGTAAACGTTTAAAATTATTCCAAAATACATAAAGACAATACTATTTTTTAGATAAATATATAGATTTTTTTTAGGTTGTCTTCTTAACACTTTGCACTTTAACAAACATTGCATGTTAGTTCGCGTTTATCAAAATGATTAAATAGAGAACGTGAGAATACTTTACCATAATGACGAAACCAATATTGAAGAAATAATTAATTAAAATGATTCATTTAGATTCAAGTATTTGCATTACAGACAATTTTCTGAAGTATCTTCGTACTTTAGAATACAATTTGTTAATTGGTTTGATAAATGAATGCAACTTTAAACTTAATTTTAATGAAACAATTATTAGGAACTTCAATTTTTACTGGAAAGTTCATGCAACTTGCAAGGCGCAGTGCCACTTATACCTAGTTTCTAAAATTATCTCTAATTTTTTTGTGTATCACGTAGTGAACTTTTAATTTTTAATTAAATATTTCAGAGTATAAAAATTCAGAGATGGTAGAGTAAATATATGGTTGTATTATTTTAACATAGCAATTGTTAGGAACTTCAATTTTTATTAGAAAGTTCAAACAACTTGCAAGGCAAAATGCCACTTACACCTGGTAATTTTTATTTTTTTAGATTTTTCTGTAGTACGCAGTAAACTTTTCATGCTCTGTCCTAATAAATATTTTGCAGTAAATAAAATTTGAGAGCTAAATACTAGAATAAATATCTAGTAGTAGTATTTAATTTATACTAAGTTTGCAGTTTTAATAATTTGTTTAAAAAAAAATATTCAGAACAAGAAATTAATATAAATTTAGATCTTGCTCAAAAATTTAAAATTTATGACTAATATAATAATATTTTTAATTAAATACTCACGAATCGTCAAATGTCTGAATTTGTTCCTTGGTGTATTTAGCTGATTCTTACCTAAAAAAAATAAAAACTTTATTAAAACCTAATTCGTGTTTATTAAATATAATATAATATATAATAACATTTTCAATAGATTTTTTTTTTATATTATTGCACAATTTGTGTTGTCTCAATATTTAAAAAAATGGTTAAAAATCATATTCTACTCATTATAATTTATTAGTTTTTAATTAACGATTAATTAATTCTTATAAATTTTTGACTAGTGCAAATGTTTTCAAATTTTAATTTTTTTTCCGATGTTGAAAAATTAGAGAAAAATTTTTGAGATCTTGAGATTTTTTTCAATCAAGTTATCAAAACAAAGAAATTAAATGTGTGTTATTATTCAGCAAGATCTAAAAAATTATACAAACTCTTCACAAAAAAATCACTAAATAACTTACCCTACGGGAAATTAATAATTCATATATAAACAATATAATCGATTATCATAAATTAAATAAGCATAGTGAAATGAGTAACAAAAAGACGGTATTATTTTTCTTCAAGTTGTAAATTTTCTCAGAATCATTATAGAGTGTTCCAGAAAAATGAAAATTATTTCCATTTATTAATTTAAATCTATAATAACCACATATCGATCTTCTAAGTATTTTAATAAATTACTCAAAGACAACCTGTGACTAATATTACTTGACGACTGATATAAATTCCCGCGTGGGTTAAAATGACGTCAAAAGTCGTCATTTCAATTGACAACTATAATGTCATTAATAATTATTATACCTTAAATGATATCAAGCTATTTATATATAAACGAAGTGGGTGATCTATGGATAATTATAAGAAATTCAAGAAAATTCTAAGAAAATCCAATAGTGAAGTACGTTCTCATTTTTTTTGGGAACATTTATATATTTGTATTAGTACTATTTCTATTACATTTCCAAATCGATTTGTCTGACTGGGTGCGAAGAATTAGTCATATTATCCGAAAATCTAATCGAATTCAATTCTAGGTCATCTGACATCAAATATTCAATAATTTTCAACCCTGTTCCAATTGTAGAAGTAGAAGAAAAATAAAAGACGTTTTTATTTATTTATAATAATAGTTTGTGGAATAAAACTTAACGCATTAGTAATATAACTGATAATGATACTTGATAAATATTATTTATGGTGATCAATGAATATTGTATCCTCTCTAGAAAATTGTTATTGTAGAAGAAACTTTTCCTAAAAGTGCTTGTCAACAATGTTTAATTATTTCAGATATAATTATATACATATTTTAGTAATGTATAGTATATGTAATTTTGTTTACAAAGCTGAATAAGTCGTTTTTAAATAATTAATTTTGACTATTTTTAATGTATTCTGTTACTTGAAATCTATACTATATATTCAAAAATTATTGAATAAAATATAGGGATAAATTCTATTAACTTTTTCAATCCGGTATGCACTTTTAGAAATAATTTTTATAAAGTAAAATTTTAAAGCAAAATCATTTTTGTATTAAATGGATAAATTTATATTTATATTGAAAAAATTAAAGATATGAATTTTCTTAGGCTATTGTAGAAAAAGTTTTAAAAAAATGCCATCAGCATGGATCAACCATCATGAACGGGAATCCAGAATTTTCTAGAATTTTCAAAATTTATTAGTGTCAACCATTATACACATTTATATAATAAATTATATATTATATATTTATAATAGCATTAAAATTACTCCTAATACAACTATTATACTACTATATAATATTTAAAAAAACAATTTAAAAAAAAAATAATGTAATCAAAGTCATACTTCAAATATGACATGATCGGTTTGTCATTGTAATTAGCATTTAAAAATGAACCTTCATTAGAGAAATGAAGTAATTGCTGATTTATAAATTCTATAATATTCGTTCACACAGTGGATTATGTTAAACAACGCCTGAACAAATATTGTTTTCGCAACTTCACTCATTACGTAATAATTGTGTTTGAAGAACCTCATGTAAATAAAATTAACATACATTCATTGACTGCTTTTTTTTTACTTTTTTGCCGGCTATATAATCTCATTCTTTGAACAGCTGTAATATCTGTCTTGCCTAAAAAATATTTTCCATTTTAATAACTTCAAATATTTATAGAAACTACGAATAATATAGAAATAATTTCTAATCAATAAACTTGCGTTTAGTACACGGCACAAATGTTTAATTTATTTTATTATTTTCAAGAAACAGGATAAAACATCTCTCTGATTCAGGCATTTTTCATTAAATCAAGATTTGCAAAACGATGTAACTTTAAAATGTTTATCCTTGCCGATTTCCATGTTGATATAGGCACGCATACAACGTTGATGCCGGTACGCATACAACGACAGATCTCTATTCACAAACACGACGACTAATCATAGTCGACCCGTATAGAAATGATATCATCGAGAGCGAGTGACGAATCATTGGCACTCGACTCTTATGTATTATCTTATCTGCCGTAACGCACTTCCGTTGCATTTGTACGGATTTACACCCTAGTCGTCCATAAAAAAGTTTTACTTCAAGAAGTTAAGATGCAGCTCCAAGTACAAATGTATAAATATTCCAGAATTACTACAGTGATAAATTGCCAGAATAGTCCTTTGTTTTGCACTTGCATATATCATAGAATGTGTGAACTAAAAAAGAATGCATTTAAAAAAAGGAGGCTTGTCCTGGCTCAACGGTAACTACTTAAGTCTAGTAACTACAGTATTCGAGAATCGATACGCCAGTCTGATATCAAGCAGTAGTGTATAAAGTATAAATTTAAATGTGTAAAGTACTTATTTCACTAATTTTCCCTCCCATAGAATCTATTAAATTCTAATATTTAACTTCGAAGTCGATTCGTGTTCTTGCATTGAATTCGCGATTTGGCTGCATGCGTGTCAGAATGGCAGAATTGCAATTGCATGTGAATGACCCGAGTGCATCAAACCGGCAAAACTATACTACTATACAACAATTCGAAATGGTAATTGTGTTAGTAATTTTACCTATATGGTAGTAGTGAATTATATGAAATATAGGCAGACGGGTCAAAGGAACTGTGCCGGGGTAAAGGATAAGTTTGGGGGAAAAAGTTCATTCCTATAGTTATAGAAGTACCAAGATCCTGAACTTTTCTTGTAATAACGATTTTAGATGTTGCTTTATAAAAAAATTAACATTTTAGTTGTTGATTTATTACTATTTCTCTTAACATTTCTCTTCTTGTCAGCAACTACATAAGACGTATATATTTTTTTAACTTCCCGTAGGGCAAGTTATAGTAATCGCAAAAAAATCGAAAATGAAAATTTTTATATATCTTTACGTTTCAGAGGTTTCTGAACATTTTGGCATACCTTAGAAAAAATGGATGTATGTGTGTGTGTGTGTGTGTGTGCGTGTGTGTATGTATGTGCGTGTGTGTATGTATGTGCGGATACAAATTTTCGTCGACGATTTCGGGAACACGGATCAACCGATTTGAATAATTCAAAAAGCATTCGATTCGTATTGATAAGGAGACGTGCTGATTAGTTTTTGGCGAAGGCAGGTCCAGCCGTTCCAAAGATACGGGGCAAAAAGTGCCGAAAACGGTAACTCAGTTTTTAAGAGAACGGAGCGTCCGATTTTAATAATTCAAAAAACATTTTACATGTATTGACAAGATGAAGAATTGATCAAATTTTCATGAAGGCAGGTCTAGCGGTTTCGGAGATCTAATGATAAAAGTAAAAAAAAATGCCATTTGGCGGTCAAAAATGATCATTAGACATATGCACATCAAATTATCAGATATTTTATAAAGATTTTAACAATAAGTATATTTTTTTTTTACATTTTTATGGGTTCCGTACCAATGCTTATCCGTTAGACGGCGGCGCGGCAGTTGCGCGCTTTGACATTTTGTCTCTATGCAGATAAAGCAGTACGATTGCTTTGAAAAACAGTTCAGAATTTCCAAAGTATGTCAAAATGAAAAAAACATTTTTTTTTTCCAAAAAAATTTTGTTTTCAAAAAAAAATTTTTTTTTCAAAAAAAGTAATTTTTTGTCAAATTTATAGTTTCTCTCTAATTTTTTCGAAGTAAAATTTGTTCAAAAATGTTAATCGTTTTTAAAAAAATAATTTTTGGTACGGGAAGCTCCAGCAATTTGCCTTAAGGCACGATGCCTTAATTGCCTTAAGACTGAATTCCACTTACAGCTAGTTTTTTAAGATTAACCCTTTCTACTCGGATACCGCTGGTAAAATTCATATAAATCTCTGTATTCGCAAGTGGAAAGTTTATTAACTGGTGTCTTCTCATTGATCGCGACTCTTGGCTTTTTAGAACCCTTAGAACTTATTAACCTCCCGTAAGGATAATGGGCCGAAAATCGGCCGAAAAATTTTTGCATATCTTCACGTTTCAGAGGTTTTAGAGGTTTCTGAACACTTTGGCATACCTCAGAAAAAATGAATGTGTGTGTATCTGCATTTTTTCGTTCATGTTTTTGGGCGCACGGATCAACCGATTTCAATGATTCAAAAAACATTCGATTCCTATTGATAGGAAGATGTGCTGATTAGTTTTTGGCAAAGGCAGGTCCAGCCGTTACCGAGATACGGAGCAAAGAATGCAGAAAATACACATCGAGATTTTGAGAGAACAGAGTATCCGATTTGAATGATATAAAAAACATTCCATTGGTAATGATTGTAAGAAGTGGTGTTTTCTTTTTGGCTAAGGCAGGTCTAGCCATTTTGGAGATACCGAGCTTATTGTGCAAAATTGGCAGTTTTTGAGGGAACTATGCATCCGATTTGAATAATTTAAAAAACTTTCTGCTTGTTTTGAAAAAATAATTGCTTTTGGAGAAAAAAAATTATTTGTGTATCGAAAATAATTCAGATTTTAATTTTAATTCTGTATAAAGTTCTAAAGCTCACTGATACATTTCAAATAAATAATTTTAACTCTGTAATTCAGTTTATACAATTCTTATAAATATTATACAATGTTACAGTATTTATAGTAATCTATTTGAAAACGTTTGATTTTCCTCGAATATTCCATACGGGAAGTTCCAGCAATTTTCCTTAAGGCACGATGCCATACACAACTGGTTCAGTTATATGTTATATTACCTTTCTCTAGTAGGTCATTCGTATTTCCAAAATTAATAACTTAGTGCCATCAAATTCCCTACATTTACACATTGTGATAATAACGTCATATAAATTTTCCAGTTGGTGTCAGAAGTAGAACTGTATCATTATTGTAATTATCGTGTGGAAAATCATGTTCATGTTGAGGAATATTTTTACAGAGGAATAAATGTTTTCGTAACAAAATGTACTTAGACAGAGGACAATTATTTATCAACTAGACATCAGCTAATATATTATTTGGTTTGATGAAATCTATAGAGTAAAATATAGATTTGCTGACAAAAGGGTGTTTTGATTTGAAATTATATTTAGATCGTAAAAACTGGTATTATTGACAGCCTGATATCAAGCAGTAGGAATACTTAAATATTGATCTGATTGAAAATATTACTTCCCAAATATTGCTATCATCGAGAAACACCAATATCTGTATTCTATAAATACTATATTTTGAGTAAATTTTATCAACGTAGTACCAAACAATAGATTTATAGATTATCTTAGAAAAATATTCTAAGGCCACACACCTTAATATTAATTAGGATTGTTTCATCCATCCCACATAGAGTTAAATTTTTATTAAGTCTCCATATGAATGCAACTTATTCAAGACATGCATTAGCATTTCTGATGTTACGTAACCATCAAGACGAAGAAGTCTTGTGCAACAGATTAATAGATAGCATAGAATTTTCTATAGATATAATGAGCAAAATTATAAAAGATTTAAAAAATTTCAATGGTTTCCAATACGTTGTGGAAAAGGAACACATAGTATTTTAAATTCTAATTAATGGCATACTTTTGGGAGGCAAATTAGTAAATTACAAATTGGCTCAAACATAAAGAACAGAATGTATTTAAATTTTTATGAATATAATGTTTTTTTTATTTTATTATGACATTTACCGTTTCCTATACACCTGTAAAATTCTATTCATTTCTATACTGCATTTGTCCACAGAACAATCATGACCCACATACTATATTAGAAATATGTGATAAGTGCATTGAAAAACCTACACATATGTGTGTGCATAATTTATATGAAAGCTTTGGAAAGGATTTATGTTGAACAAATTTTATAAATTACTTTTAGTACAGATCTATTGCATAAATTGATAAAAAAAAGTAATATCCTTATGTATGTAGTTTTTTTTTTGTTTTTTTGAAGCTAGCCTCAACTTCTTGATTGCTAAAAACTGTGACATCATTATTTGCTAAAAATTCTTTTGAAAGTGCAATATCTTGTTACAATAAACATTCTACGTGTAGTCGTGTTAAAATAAGTCTATCATATTTTAATGTGCTAATATATTCAGTAAACATGGTCTTGAATTGTTTGGAATTTGTATAATTATTTTTATGTAGTTAAAATCATTTTAATAAATTTAGGCTAGATTCACCAATATACATCGTGTTACAGTCTAAACAATTAATTTGATAAAGCAGATTTTTAGGACGTTCAATGTTCAAATAACTCATAAATTTCATATGAAACCACCCCTTTTCAGTTAGATAAGACAAAACTAGATAAAATTTAATGCAATTCTTTGGGAATAGTCATATACACTCCGATATAAAAGTTTTGAATAAAACGACTTTGAATTCGATATTTCATTCCTTAGCAATAAATTGAAAATTCGGGACATTTTTTTGGTTTTTGTCAAATAACTCAAAATTTTCATATGCCCACCCCCCTTTTGAGTTAGATATGGTGAAACTAGAGGTTACCACATTTCCTTGGGATCACTTTTATACATTCCATAAAAAAGTTTTGAATGCTATTTCTTAAATTCTGCTTTGATTCTACTCTATAAATTCCTCTAATCATCCCTCAATCGAGGTTGATAAAACTATACTGTAATAGATTGCGTGACCTGACGACTACATGAATTTTTTTTTGTCTTCAAATAGTCGACCTCGTAGTACCAGCATTAATAGTAAGTGCTTGCCCGTGGCAGACTTGACACAAAAAATGAATGAATTACCAACCAGCCGAATGGTTTAGTTAATCAGATCAAGGCGTTTATTGCTAATTTCATGTCACGCACTTGCTTTTTTATTATCATAAAAATTCACGATTCATTAGGCTGGAAAATATAGGTGTATGGCATTGTAATATGAAACTAGTGGGATGGGTGGCATCGTGCCTTAAGGCAAATTGCTGGAACTTCCCGTACCGTAACGAAATGTTCGAGGAATACTGAATGTTTTCAAATAGATTATTATAAATATTGTAACATTGTCTAATATTTATAAGAATTATATAAACTGAATTGCAAAGTTGAAATTATTGTTTCAACAAAAAACTAAAAAAAAAAAAAAAAAAAAAAAAAAAAAAAAAAAAAAAAAAAAAATGGAACAAAAATTTTTTTCCAAAATCAATTATTTTGTTAAGACAAGCAGAAAGTTTTTTGAATCATTCAAATCGGACGCTTAGTTCTCTCAAAAACTGCCATTTTTTACATATTTAGCTCCGTATCTTCGAAATGGCTGGGCCTGCCTTTGCTAAAAACTAATAAACACTTCTCCCAATCATTACTAATTGAATGTTTTTTAGATCATTCAAATCGGATACTCCGTTCTCTCAAAAATTCGATTTCTATTTTCCGCACTCTTTGCTCCGTATCTCCGAAGCGGCTGGACCTGCCTTTGCCAAAAACTAATCAGCTCTTTTCCCTATCAATAGGAATCGAATGTTTTTTGAACCATTCAAATCGGTTGATCCGTGCGCCCTAAAACGTGACTGGAAATTTGTATCCACACATACATACACACACACACATACACACACACACACATCCATTTTTTCTGAGGTATGCCAAAACGTTCAGAAACCTTCAAAACGTCGAGAAATGTAAAAATTTTCAATTCCGATTTTCGGCCCATTACAATAACTTACCCTACGGGAAGTTAATAAAATACAAGAACTTCAAGAAGATGGCTAAGGTGACTGAACGCCTTAAAGGGTAAAAACACTCTTTTTAAAAAACTGATTGTGTTTTAATTGCTGGAACTTGCCGTACGAAATATTGAAATTTTCAACGTAGCTTTCAAATTATTCGAAAATTTTGAAAAAAATATTTTTTTGAGAATTTTGAAATTTTTGAAAATATTTGACTATTTGAAAAATTTGAATTATATTCTAAGGGGTACGACTTAAGCAACCTTATCCTATATTTTGCAATCTCTTTATGCTAACTGAAATGAATGAATAAGATTATTCCAAAATTGAAAAGCTAAAACTGGGCGAAAATATATAATAAATTGTTTATTAAAGAAAATGCGGCAAAATAGCAAAAAATACTCTAATTTCTGTAAAAAATACGCTACTTTCAGATTTATCAATTTTTAAAAACCATTATAATATAATATCTTTTTTTAAACTATCTGCAAAGATAATTGGAGATAGTTCATAATATTTCATAAAGATAGAAACATATTAAGCATTTTTATGAATAAAATCCTTAAACTTTATTAACTTCGCGATGAAGAAATTTTTATAAAATTTTTATAAGTTTTTATTTTTGTATGAGTTTATTTTTTTACTGTATTATATACAGATATTTTTCCTGTTTTTTATTATTTAACTATAAATCTCTTTCGCTGTTCGATCATGGCCAAATTTTTCTTTCAATTCCGACTTAGTAGACATTTGAAGGTTACGATCTCAAGTTCATTTTGGTGATTGTTAAATAATTACTAGTCACTAAGTTCCTGTTACTAATGCAGAAACGAATTTGATGCCATTGTTATCATGAATAATAAAAAAAATATCTAGAAAAAAATATAAAACTAGATACTAGATTTTTTAAAAAATGCAAGTGTTAAATTCCTGTAATTAATGTAAGTAGAAAATTCATATCATTGGTAAAAAAATACAGCAACAAATTTTATTTTAAATAATTTATGTATTGTATACATTTAATTTAATTTATGATTGTATAAGTTTACCAAATTTTATATCAAATCAATTTATTATTATTAAGTTGAGATTGAAAACGAAAAAATGCATTTTTACGATTTTATGCATTTAACAAGTTTTAATGCATTTTATTTTAAATATTATTTGAATATTTTTGGCTAGCACATCTGCCGATTCTTTTTAATAGATATTATTTTTTAAATCACAATGATTTTCATTATTATTATTATTATTATAAAAATGTGTAATTTTATCTTTAACTCATACTACATTCTCTACAAGTTTTTGTAAAATATTTCTGTGTCTTAATACCAATTATTACAAAGAAATTACGAAACTATGTAATACCTATTCGATTGAGTAATAGAATCTTTTGAAAATTATTGATATTATGCTACTACAGGCATAATTTTACAAAAGTTATATCAATTGTGAAAGTACATAAGTAATTTCTATGTAACTTCTGCGAAACATTCCAAGAATTTTTTGATTGTTTGCTTGAAAATTCATATTTTAGTAGAATTTATCCTATAGCTTATACATTCTTTGTTCTCGATTTTTTAGTGAATTTTAAAGAAATGTATTATTTTTAGTTAAAAAAATAATAAAATGGGGATAAAAAGATGTAACCTGTAAACATTTTTACTGTGCTCCAATTTGCATGATATTTTGAAATCTACTAAACTAACTTAATTCTAGATGAAATACGATTAATTTTAATATTGGTGAAAATGGCACTCATAACTATTTGATTTAAATGCAGAAAAAAACAGACCTTTAACAGTACTCATATTAAAGATTCTGCATAAAAATGAGATAAATAATAATTAAATTAAATTAGACATATCTATTTTAAATCTAATATTAAAGTGTTTTGATAAAAACATCTATTTTTCTTGTAATTTTACAGCAAAATATGTAGGAAACATACAATTAATTACAGGTGAATAGTTGTTAATCGTTTTTTTAATTAAGATCGTGTCATTTATTTTAATCAAGTATATGTAAATTCTTTAATGGATAGATTTAGAATTGTTTGTTCATAAAATGTCACATAATTAGCGAGATATGTATCAAAACGTCGACCGACAATATTCCATAGAAAGTTCATATACGACGAATCTAGATCAAAATATATATATATATATATATATATATATATATATACATATTCATATTTATACATACATAAGTTTATGTATATATGTATATTTCTGGTGCAATTTAGTGTTTCATTGTTCTAGGCCAAAAGTAACTACTCGAACTGTTTGCTTGGAAATGTTAAGTTGTTTCAGTAAATATAATAAATACATTTAGAATTTTTATAAAAATTAAAAAAAAACATATTCCTGAATTGCAAAAAATATTGCACAAACTCAATAATTTCCAAGTAAAACTATCACAAGTAAACTGCTAACAGTTGTTCGTTTTTGTTACATGTAGATCTTATTATTTTTAATTATATTCATTCATTGAAATTGGAAAAATTTGGCAATGCAAAATACCCTCAGGGTAGAAAACCATGTATATAATTATATATATATATTATCCTATTCCACATAATGCAATAAAAAAAATTAAAAAATATCTTATATATATAATTCTTGTCTTTAACAAACTTCAGAAAGATTTATCAAAATTTGAATAATCGTTTAGGAGGAGTATCTTTACATATATCGATGTATATACAGATATTCCTCCTAAATGATTATTTGGATTTTAATAAATCTTTCTGAAGTTACATCGATGTATGTAAAGATACTTCTTCTAAACGATGATTCGGATTTTGATAAATCTTTCTGAAGTTTGTTAAGGGAGTTTTTTATAAAATATATGATTATAAAAATATAGTAATATTGTAGATATAAATGTTAAAAAAATACTAAAAACGACATGTCATTGAAGATAGTTTGACAAGAAAACTGTCACCTGCCAGAAATTTCAATTCACTTATGAGTCTAGACAATATTAGAATGTAATAAATTCATGATTACTAATAAAAAAATGTATTGTCTACATTATTATTTCCAAAAAGCAGCTGAATATACCAGAAATTAAAATAACATCAGTCGTTTTTTATTTCGTTCGAAATTTAATTGGTGTATTTGATGCCATCTAGCGTCGCAGTGTTACATTTTATATATTCCATGCGGTTTTATAGTGCTCAAAATAAGCTTTAAAATGAGTACTATTAAGGGTCTATTTTTTTTTAATTTAAATTAAATAGTTTTATGAGTGCCATTTCGACCAGAATTAAAATTAATCGTATTTCTTATAGAATTAAATTGGTTCAAGGGATTCTAAAATATCATGCAAATTGGAGCACAGTAAAAAAGTTTACAGGTTACACTCTTTTTTCCTCTCCATTTGCTGCACTAATTTAGTTGATCTTAGATTGAATAGTGCACATATGAACAGGATTTGACAAATTAATTCACTTAAGTAATAATGTATATCGAATTATTATTAAGAAAAATGTAATTTAGATATTATTACTGAAAACAATTAATATATAGTATGTGATTACAAAAATTATGAGCAACATTATTAAAGCAAATATTTTGAGTTGAAAAATCCTAGGTGATATTGTAACTTTTTCGTGGATACTATAAGTCAATTCTTTCTAAATTTGTTATACTGATTAAAAGACTGCAATTTTCAATTTAAAGGACTATTCGTTATTTATAGATCACTTATGTATTGTTGTTTTTAGTTTAATAACAATTCCAATTAGCTTATAACAGTAAGTCGTAACAGATTATTCATAAAAAAATCAAATGGTAAAAAATATACAACAAATCTTCTATTGGCAAATTATCAGGATTTTGTTGTATGATATTTTCCTCAATTATACAATATTCTATTATGATTTTATTACTATTATTAAATTATTATTAAAAAGTACAGTTAGTTTTTTAAATTAATAAAATTTCCGTGTTATAACAGATGTTCCTTAATGTGGAAATGTCTCCATATATAATAGTCATAATAATTGGGCTCAACTCGAAATAACTTTTGTTATTATGAACACACTAATTTAGGCCGTTAACTTTTTCATATATAAACACACAAACTTTCACCAAAATAATTTAAATTGTATATAACTGTAAATGGAATTAACATAACTACGTTACGATAAATATTTATTCTTCTCCAGAAGTAAAAATCTAACGGCGACGGTTGTAGTAATAAATTAATTTAGAAGTGTAAGTTTTTTGTGCAAGATTTCTTGTATGAATAGAAAAGATGAAAAATTAAAAAAATCTTAGTTCTTAGGAATGGAATCGAATGCTTTTTGAATCATTCAAATCGGTTGAGCGGTGCTCCTGAAAACGTGGACGAAAAATTGTATCCGTACATACATACATACAACTATCATTTTCGATTACTTTAACTTACTTTGAAGTTAATATTATCAATTTTTGTGAGTCTTTTTAGAAGGTAATATACATTAGGGAGATCAATTAATTTTAAGAACTCACATTATACTTTTTACAATTTTAGTAAAGTTTCAATCGATTTAGTATGACTTGAAACGTCGAGAAAACATAAAAAAATCGGATTTTCTTGCAAAAATATAAACTTCATTGGTAAATTAATCTAATAATAAATCTGTTATCTATGATTTATAAAAAGTCCTTTATACTGGAAAGTAAATTACTTTATTCTCTTTTTAATTATTTAAAAGCATTTAAGCCGTCAAAAGTAAATGAAGATTTCTGAAAAGAAAATTGTTTATAATTAACCGGAGGCTAATTGTCGTTGCATTTCGCATAATTGGATAATTACAATTTTATTAAACTTTCACTTTCAGAGAAATAAAATTTAATAAGCCTACTATTAAATGGGATAGAACAAGATAATTTGTTCCTTGAATTTAAATCAATTATAAGTAGGATCAATGTGTAGAATTATGGTCTGATTTTTTTCTATATATTGTTTATATTTTATATAAGAATATGAATGATATATATTTTAACCTAATATTCTCATTATTCAGATAAAATGTTCAAGTTTTGTGATATGTGTTAAAAGAAAGAATATGGTTGACCAGGTGTGTTCATGGATAATCGAGAAATTTATTCTAATTATTTTTTCATTTTTCAAGAAACTCTTTTGTTTTATTAAGCATACAAAGACCTGAATTAAATTAATCTAATTAATAACTAAAACTTTTATAAAAAGCTTTAAAATATAATTAACTTGTAAGAACTTTTGATATTTCTAGACAAGGTATCCAATTAGAACCGTGATATAGTTTTGAACGCAATTTATAATTTTGGCATAAACTGAATTTTAATTAGGTTATCAAAATTGCATATATTAAATGTTATCTTCATTTGTCTCTGTTAACACACCTCATCTCCAATTACTCGTTTATTGTCTCTAAGGACACTCTCTACAATATTCATCTCTACATGTTAGTGACATTGTCTCATTCACATTTTTTTTATTCTATCCATAGGTCAACATAAAGTAAATTTTTACATTAATGTAAAATATGTTTGAGAATTATTTTTTCCATAGTAGATTTTTGAAATGGCTTTTTGAAAAGGATTTTGAAATGGAGCATGATCATCAATTAAAATAAAAGCTGTAATTAATTTAGACAAAGTTTTAAATAATTAAGAATAAAAATATTTTTTTTACTAGAACTGTTTCAGTATTTGTTCCATGCTCTATATTGTTTAATAAGGAAGAAACAGTTGTTTCTCATAAAACTGGTAAAACATCATTGTTGGTTCTGAAACCAGAACTTTGTTTTGCAAACTTGATATAAAATTGTTCTAGAATCCGAAGGCTTAAAAAATAAATCTCAGCAAAATTAGATCTTTTTTCATATGAAATAACGTTAAACATAGAGATATTTTTAAATTTGACAAAAATATTCGAGTTTATAACCTAGCAGATTTTTTTTTTGTTGATTTATGACTGCCATTGTTATTTTTCGAGTTTGTTTATTATTGCAATTATATTAGATTTCATTTAGTTAGTTAGTTTTTATTTGATTTAATATTCATTATTTATATTCACTATTTGATACTTGCTAAGAAAATTTTTAATACATATATTAGGTAAATTCAATCAATCTTGATTGATTGAACGAGATTTTAGGATTCTCTATCATTAGCCTTTTTATTATTTTGTCCCAATTTTTTGGAATCTTTTTCATCGATTAAATATATATAAATGTAATAATTTTTGTATAATAAAGAAAACAATTGTTGATAATGCTAATTGTTTGATCTTGAATTAATTAAACGCTCTGTTAATTAAAAATGCATTTATTTATCATTCGAAAGTGAGCGCGAAGGTGAACAAATTTATTCAGAATTCAGAATTGTATTAATTTTAATTTTTATACCAATGGTTACTTATTTGGTAGTAAAAGCGGACTAAGTAAATTTTTTTATATACGATATGGCATTGTTTTAAGTTAAATCTTTTGAGTTCTCTTTTTAAAATTTAAGTAATATGATTAAATAAATCATGTTAAACTTTGGTTATAGTGCGAGAGATTTACAAAATTTTCTGAGAGTGTTCCAAGTTGTTTGGGAATGTTTTAAATTGTCTGAGAATGTCCCAAGTTGTCCGAATGTTTTTAAATTGTTTGAAAATGCTCTAATTCGTCGGTATAAGAATGTCACAAGTTGTCCGTCTGAGAATGTCACAAGTTTTCCGTCTGGGAATGTCCCAAGTTGTCCAAATATTTTTAGATTTGTTCAGAATACTCCCGTTTATCTGAAGATTCATTATTTATATATTCCCAATTGTCTGAAAATATTCCCAGTTTTCTGAAAATATCCCAAGCTGTCCGAAAATGTCCATAGCTGTCTAAAAAATATTCTATATATTATCTAAGATGTCAGATGGAAATGATTTTCAGTCGATTGACGGTGTTCTTAGTCATCTGAAAGTATTTTTTAGTTGTCTGACGGTGTCCCAAGTAGCCTGAGAGTGTCTCAATTTGTCTGAATATCCGAGTCCTATCTAAGAACGTTGTCTGAAAATATTCAAATCATCTTAGAGTGTCGCAAGTCGTCTTAGAATGTCCCAAGTCGTCCGAGAATATTCCACATTGTCTGATAGTATCCAAAGTCGCCCAAGAGTGTACCAAATCGTCTAAGAGTATCCCAAGTCGTTTAAGAGTGTCCCAAGTCGTCTAAGAGTGTCCCAAGTCGTCTAAGAGTGTCCCAAGTCGTCTAAGAGTGTCCCAAGTCGTCTAAGAGTGTCCCAAGTCGTCTGAAAATATCTTAAATTGTCTGAATGCGTTGGGAATGTCCCAGGTTGTCCGGAAATGTCCCAGGTTGTCCGGAAACGTCCCAGGTTGTCCGGAAACGTCCCAGGTTGTCCGGAAATGTCCCAGGGTGCCTAAAAATGTCCCAGAATATCTGGGTATATCCCAGGATATCTAGAAATGTCCAAGATTGTCTGCGAATGTCCCAGGGTATCCGGGAATATCCTGGGAATATGAGTATTGTAAATTGTTGAACGAATGATTTAAATTGTCTGAAAATGACGAAATTTGTCTAAAACTGATCCACTATACACTTATCACACTAACTTTATTTAACAATAAAATCAATATCATTTGTTTTAAAATTTATCTGTACTGGATTCTAGTACAATAAATTTTCTATAGTTCTTTGAGTATTACATATCCTTCAATATGTTGTTGTATATTTAGTATAATTTAATTACAACACCATAAAATTATAATTAAAGTAAAAGTAAAGAAAGTCAAATCCGTTTAATTTTAATTATAGATAATCTACAAGAGCACTTTATATTAATAACTCGAGCACTTGAGGCAAATTAGAAAACATTTCAAGTTCGATAAAATAAATATTATAAAATTTAAATTGATAATAAAAATGCATATAAGGATTTCTTCTTTATGAATTAGAATCATAGAATGCAATCAATTTTAAAACAGTAATGAATTTGTGAAACTGTTGTGAAATTTCTAACATTTTCTAAACCAGTAAATCGCTTAACATTAGTTTTAATAAATAAATTTATGTTATTCGTTCGTGGATTCTTTTCGATTCGAAAGTGGAACGGTTTATTCCCAAATAGAATACTAGTATGTTTGCTTTCTTTAAGAAATTAATTATTTGATAATTATGTAAAATATGAACTCAATTGACTGTGATAGATATGATTTACTTTGCAAAATTATAATGGGTTGAAGATACAGATAGCAGATTTTAACAGTTTTATTATTTTAACCTTCAGTTCAATATTTTTGATTATACATTTTGTTCCAAATATTTTTGATTTTGCAATTCAATTTATCAATAAAGTACATAACGTTCCGGGTACTTGATTTTGCGCAATTTGCTTTGCTAATATTGTATCTATAAAATATTTGCAGCAATTGCAATTCAGAACATTTTTATTACTAAATTAATGGAATGATGACCTTCGAGATGCGCAAACTGATTCAATATTGAAAGCGATGAAATATAGATTTCTACACTAAAAAAAGGTTCAAAAATAAAATAATTTAAAGAAATCAGAATTATTACACTTCAAAGCTCCAAAGCTCTGCTCATTTTAAATAAATGTTAACTTTTTATGCAATTGGACAAATTAATTTCAAAAATGATCAGACATTATCAATAGTATTAAAAACTAATTATTAAAATTCAATTTTTTCTCATAAGTTTGTAATAGTATTGATGTAAAAAAACAATTACATAAAATTCTAATGATTCATTATCATATTATGAATCTGTTTACATCACGTTTCAAATTAAATTTTAATAACACATATATGCAATCATCATCAAGAATAATTAAACTTACAATTAGAAAATGCAGAAAATTGACGTTAATTGAATAATATGTTAATTGCTCTGTAATGAATATCCTTCTCGTGTAATTAATTATATATGATGCCTGTCTAGAAATATTTTGCTCAATTTTGTTCTCATTTGATTATTCTATATGAATAATGTTTGTTGGAAAGATAAAAATCATCAGCACAATATGTGTATTATTTCTTTTTTTTTTAATTTTCCATATATTTTTTTTTTTTTAAATTGCAAAAGATTCAGAGTGGTCTAATTAACAACAAATCTTCTTGTTTATCGGATTCTGAATATGTAAGAAAATGTATGATGTGCATAAGTTATCGGAGTCCGCAAAATAATAATTGTAAATTTCGTAAAAAAATGAAAAATATAGCTTTTCTTTATTTTGTGAATACGTGTATCAGATCTTAAGAGTTCTCTGAGTTGTTGTTATGAAAATTTGCCTTATTGTCTCTTTTCAGAAGGTAATCCAGAAGTTTTCCTATCTCTATTTAATTTTTATTATTAGACTTTTTCTAATATTGGTGTTCTGTTTTTAATTTTTTGATGAATTGAAAAAATAATTTAATTACAACTATATTGTCAAGTGAAAACCGATGTCACTACAGCTTGACATCAGACAGTTCTGGTATTGAATCTGGATCCTCTAACGCGAAGACCATGACTCTAACCACTAATTCATGGGCCAACCCATTTTAATTAAAATAAAATCTTTATATGTCCAGAACAATTTTCTTAAAATTTATTATTCACTATTTGTCCATATTTTTCCACAATTTTTAACTTCCCGTAGGGTAAGTTAAAGTAATCACAAAAAAACAAAAATGAAAATTTTTGAAAATCTTTAGGTTTCAAAGGTTTCTGAACATTTTGGCATATCTTAGACAAAATTGATGTGTGTGTGTGTGTGGATACCATCTTTCGTCCACGATTTTGAGAGCACGGATAAACCGATTTATATAAATTAAAAAACATTCGATATTAATGAGGAGCTGTGCTGTTTAGTTTTTGGCAAAAATCAGACATTCGAAGATACTAGGCAAATAAGTGCAAAAAATCGAAATTTTTGAAATAACAAAGCTTCCAATTCGAATGATTCGAACGACATATTATTTGTGTTGCTCACTGAAAAAAATTATTGTTTTTTATTAATTGAATGCAGATCCAGCAGTTTCGAAGTTGCGAGAGAAAGATTAAAAAATTGACATTTGGTGGTCTGAAATGATTATTGCATGTCATTATTATTGATTTATATACATGTATTGATACCTAGATGTCAGGTAGACAAGAAGGAAGATAGATAAATAGACAGGTAAAAAAGTAGATTACAACAGCAATCAGAACTCTTACTATTTATATGTTATAAGCTGTTTGGTTCAACAAGTAGATATCTTGACTCGTAAATATGTAGACAGGTAAATAGGCAGTCAAGTAGACAGATACAAAATAGAGAAGATGAAACTTTGGCAGATATACACTTGTACAGGTGAAGAAGTAGAATGTTAGACAGGCAGATCATATAAATATCTAGACAGATCAAACTAGCTGTAAGTGAAATTCTGTCTTAAGGCAATTAAGGCATCGTGCCTTAAGGCAAATTGCTGGAACTTCCCGTACCAAAAATTATTTTTTTAAAAACGATTAACATTTTTGAAAAAAATTTACTTCGAAAAAATTAGAGAGAAACTATAAATTTGACAAAAAATTTCTTTTTTTGAAAAAAAAAATTTTTTTGAAAACAAAATTTTTTTGAAAAAAAAATGTTTTTTTCATTTTGACATACTTTGGAAATTCTGAACTGTTTTTCAAAGCAATCGTACTGCTTTATCTGCATAGAGACAAAATGTCAAAGCGCGCAACTGCCGCGCCGCCATCTAACGGATAAGCATTGGTACGGAACCCATAAAAATGTAAAAAAAATTATACTTATTGTTAAAATCTTTATAAAATATCTGATAATTTGATGTGCATATGTCTAATGATCATTTTTGACCGCCAAATGGCATTTTTTTTTACTTTTATCATTAGATCTCCGAAACCGCTAGACCTGCCTTCATGAAAATTTGATCAATTCTTCATCTTGTCAATACAAGTGAAATGTTTTTTGAATTATTCAAATCGGACGCTCCGTTCTCTTAAAAACTGAGTTACCGTTTTCGGCACTTTTTGCCCCGTATCTCCGGAACGGCTAGACCTGCCTTCGCCAAAAACTAATCAGCACGTCTCCTTATCAATACGAATCGAATGCTTTTTGAATTATTTAAATCGATTGATCCGTGTTCCCGAAATCGTCGACGAAAATTTGTATCCGCCCGCACACACATACATACACGCACATACACACACATACACACACACACACACACACACACACATACATCCATTTTTTCTAAGGTATGCCAAAATGTTCAGAAACCTCTGAAACGTAAAGATATATAAAAATTTTCATTTTCGATTTTTTTGCGATTACTATAACTTGCCCTACGGGAAGTTAATAAACATCTAATTAATTTGAATATTTCCATATATAGGTAATTCGTTCATTTTGCCTCAAGGGAATATGACCCTTATTACACCTAGTTTAAATAATATAAGTATGTACATTATTGCATTACACATATGTCTATTAATCCTATTTCCTCGCGTGCCTTAGTTCTTCTACTCTCGTGATGAAAATATTCGGAATTCCGTTCGCCATATGGTGCCAGTACTGCTAACCAAGTGGCAACTTGCATTTTCTGATCGTCCATACCGATATGGATGTAAAAGAAAACTATTCCGTTTTTGCATAACTCGCTTCACTTATATTATTAATGCTGTGTACTTGTCCGTCCATCGGGCGGAATATCTTCGACCGGCGATGTTGGCACGGCGCAAGGCAAAATATGCGCTCGCTCGAATCTCCCTTTCACTTTGCGTTTGCGTTCGCGTTATTATGTTATGTCAAAGTATGCGCTTTGAAATGTAGTAAATGTACCTGTTATAGAGCGAAGATAATACTCATAATTATTTAGACACGGGCCGATCGCCTAGATGATTTCCTACTCGCTTCAATGATAGATAAGAAGTTACTGATGGGTATTTGAAATTTGAGAGGAAAATGAGAGATAATTGTTAAAGTTTGCCTTTCAGCAATTGATGTAATTTATGAATTAAAACAACTTTTTCAAACAAGAATTTATTTTGGAACAACTACTAATATATATTTCATAAGTGATTTTAAATAAAACTGTGTTATACGAAGGTTGGGTAGAAAGTGACGGCTTGAACTTCATCCTAAAGGCTCCGTCCGAGCCGGAAATTTCGGGTCCGTGAAGCTCATATAAGTTATATTTTTATAACGTAGGTTTTATATAAAAATAATATTTATTTCACTTTAATACAATTACTTAATTATATTATAATACTTTATTATATTCAAATTATACAATTTATAATATTGCATTTTATTATATGATATAATATATGATTACTGGTTGAATATTAATTAAAGAATCCCAATTGAAAATCAGAGCGCGTCCTATTTATAAGGTTACTTATTTAGTCTAGTACAATTTGATTATAATACATACTGATTGAATGGTAAATGTATATCTTATTGATATGTTTATAATTGTAAGTTATGATTATAAAATATGCAGATTGAATAAGTAAATGTATATATTATTAATATATATAACTTATATAAAGCGGAATCCAAACGGGTTGTATAACAGGTATCCCATATAGGGATGGTACATAGAGTTCATAGAGTAGAGATGATATAAGGGTGTGGGACATAACATATGTTATGTTATGTTATATATATTCCCGAAGGAGAAGCTAGTTTTGATTCAAAATCTGATTTGCTCATTTTATGTTTTCTAGACGTTTCAAGCCATTCTGAATCGATTGAAACCGAATTTGGAAAAAGTATGTGTGTGTGTGAGCCGAACTTTGTCAGTAGCACTACTGAATGGAGAGGCACAATAATGTTTTAAGATTTTTTCTAACATTAACAATAACTAGTCAAAAGTGGCAATTAACCTTAAGGCAAGTTACATTAACTCTGCGATATGTGTTTTGAGAACCGAAATTGAGATTTAGATATTTAGATAAAATTTTCTACTGTCTATTTCGAAAACAAAGCGCTTATATGTCTTCAAATTGTAGTGTATCATTCCAAATTTTAATGAATTGATAATGTTTGACTTATAACATCGCAAAAGCGACTTTTGACAAAAAAAAATCTCTGATATTTTTTCAAACTTTGATGAATTTTTAAAATTAAACTACTTGTAGGGCCTTAATATTTTAGTATGTTCTATGAGAACATGATATCTATAGTCAAAAAAAGTTTCATAAGAATCGGCTTCTTTTTTTCAACAGTTAATTACAAGAAAACGGCTTGGTCGATCTGTATCTAAAACCAATCAGTATCATTTCCCAACAAAAAATCTTTCGAATGGTTTTTCATTTTTTTAAATCGATTCAGGATTATGAGCTAACACGTGGACGAAACGTTTATACTTTTTTGCAAATCACAAAGAAACGGCTCGGGCGATCGTTGCACAAAACTAAGAAACGATAGTCCTCATCGACATACATCGAATGGCTTATAAATTTTTGAAATCGGACTTTTAAATTTTTAAGAAAACGTCCATTTAAGGTAAAAAATCTGGTCACACACACACATAGTTTTTTTTAATTTGGTCTCATTCTATTCATAATAACTCGAAATGTCGAGAAAACAAAATTAGCAAATCGGATTTTTTCGGATGTTAAAAAAGATAAAAATTTTAGATTTTAAATAGACACCTTGCTCATGGCAGCAGAAATTTGAAGATTAAAATGTACAGTTATGAATATAGAGGTGCCTTTAAAAAATATAGTATGCACCTACTGACATAATTTTTTTTCCCAAATCAATAACATATTCTCAAGATTTCGATCTGACTATCTTTAAAAGTCCATCAAAATTCACGAAATTCTTTTAAAAATAAGTCAAGAACAAAGCAGTATATCAAAAAATTAAAAACAATCGCAATACTATTAGAATTTAAAAAGACCGCAAACCGATTTTTTTATCAAAGCATACAAAACGTTATATAAGTATATAAGACTTCATGATATTAATATTATGTATTTTTTGAAAATGTTTAATAGTTTATCCAAATTTCATTTTTTCCGAGTATAGACAATTCTCATAAAATCTAATAAATTTTCTATAAAATCACAAATTTAATATTGTAAAGCCTCAAAACTTACATATTCTGACGTATGTTTCATAAAAATGCAACTTCAATCTAAATATTCAATCTATTTTATGTATTCAATTTACTGATCATAAAGCTGTAGAAATTTAAATAAAAGAAATACCTCCATATACTCTAAACTTTCTCAGAAACAAACTAGAATGTTTAGAAAAGTTGTTTTAAGTGCTTTTGTACAGTTTTATGGTACTAAATTGGCTTGTAAAAAATAATTAGAACTTTAACTCAGAAAGGTGTTATATCTTTTAAAAAGAACATTCTAGATATATTATATTAAATTAAATTTTAATAAAAATTCTACAAGTGTATATACACCTAACGAATTTAAATTATTGAAAAATTGTCATAGTTTTGTTTGGTATTTTTATTTTAAATTAATATATACTCTTAAAATTAGTTATTTTTTTAAGATCAAATAATTCTATCTTTTATGGTTTAATTTTAAAAAATTTGTATAAGTAAAATAAAATATTCAAAACAAGTCGTAATTCTCTATACAATACACTTGGAATTAATTAACGGGATGATCAGATATCCTCTAATGTCGGTTTCAATCATTTTCATATTATAATTCTGATTGTAAATCAAATAGAAAATATTCAAGATGATATTCACTTGTTGGCCTTGATAAAAATGTAAATTAAAAATAGAGCTGGAGAATATTCTATGAACAACTCTAAAACGTACAAATAAACATATGAAAATATAAATTTTTAATAAAAGAATAGTTCTAACCATAACAAGGTATACAACTACAGGTTGAAAAAATTCTCAATATTAAAGGTATTTAGTTGAAGGATTTTCAGCTCAAAATTATACTTATTTGAAAAAAAAATCTCTAAATTTTATATATAAGATAATTATAGTAAAAATTCCACCAAGTCTATATAGATATTAACCACTGCCATATAATAAATTAGCATTACTGCTAATTATTGTTTGAGAAGTTTGTGAGATATTTCTAAATTATGTTAAAAATTAAAGTGATGTCATTTACTATTTTTTAGTAAATTTTTTTAGATTTTTTTCCAACTCTCTATCTATAATATTAGACTTTGCTTCATAAAATGCGCAGGCGTTCATTATCGTAAAATTATGCAAAACAACCTGTATGTTTTTGTAGCAATAAAAACATTTATCAATGGGAACAACTATATAAATATTTGTTGTTATTTTATATAAAAATAACAACACATTCTTCATTTAAATGCACACGCATTTTTATTATATAGATGCTGCTCTTCTTAGTAATTGTTTGCAACAAATTGAAAGAAATAGATTTACTTCTTATAAAGCAGTAAATAATTGAGGAAATTTTTATATTATTTTAATTTTATATTAGTTTAAGGATTGAAAATGTCCATCTATGGATAATTGAAAAAATTCAAATAGAGCCCTATATGGGTTTACAATCCTGATTCGATTTTAAAGAAATCTAAACTGTTCGAAAGATATTAGTTGGGAATGAAACTTATTAGTTTTAGGCGAAAATATACTGAGCCATTTTCTTGTATTTAACTGTTGAAAAAAACTTTAAGCCGATTTTCATGGAACTTTTTTCGCGATATATATCATGGTCTTATAGAACTTACTGAAATATTACGGCCTTGCGACAAGTAGTTTAATTTTTGATACATGATTTCTGTGGGATATGGTTTTGTTAAATATAATAATAGGCGCATAGAGCCAGATTTGCATCTTAATTCTACTATAAGAGAGTTCGATTTCCTCTTGATTGTATTCAAATACAACATTATTGTAATTCTTTAGCAATGCAATAAATTGCGAAAATGTTTGTAAAAAGGCGCGCCTTGTCGGTGTTGTATAGTACTGTATTAACAATCGCAAATCGCAAATCGCAAAAGGCAAATCGCAGACCGTAACGAACAGTTCCTTTTGCTTTTGTATTATTTTATTTCATTTGTCTTTCTTTTTTTCTGTATTTTTGTGTGCAAAGAAAAGAGTTCTCTGAATCGCAGACAACACTTGTTTCACTTGCACTTCTTACGAAGCGTTAAAAATAGAAAACCGCGGTATAAGAAAAATATTACAAACACCTAAGATTTGGTATACAATCCGAATTACATATATACATACATATATATACATACATATACATATACATATATATATATATATATATATAATATATATATATATATATATATATATATATATGATAGTTTTGTCGACGTTGATACATATTTTTAATATTTTTGCAGCCCAACCGTCGAATTAAAAAAAGATTCAATAACAAAATTATTTATTCCATTAAACGTTTCGACACTTGATGTGTGTCATCATTCAGTGATCAAAGGATTAGCATTACACGTGCGGACTACACTGTGTTGTAACCTTGATCAGTGTCCACAATGCAATGCTATCAATAACATTAAATATAGGAGGGCAATATGTGCTTCTATTTCTCGTTTGTTAATATAATAGTATTTTATTACTTTACACAAATTTAGTATTCAATCAATTTTACATCATATTTAATTTTTTCTGTTGTTTTTCCTGGTTTGATTACTGAATGATGACACACATCAAGTGTCGAAACGTCTAATGGAATAAATGATTTTGTTATTCAATCTTTTGTTAATTCGACGATTGGGCTGCAAAAATATTACAAATATATATATATATATATATATACTAGCTGGCCCGACAAACGATCAGCCACAAAAAAATCTAGAACATTTTCAGTATAAAAAATAACTAACTGATTGTGAATGTAGAAGTGTGTAGAATATAAGTGAAAGAGGAATGTACCATAATTTATATGGATAGTTTACCCACTGCAACGCATGCCTAATATAAATATTCCTAGCGCATGTTAATGGTCTTTTTTGATAACTTTTTATGTTGATAGATATCATGGTCCTAAAAACATACTAAAATTCTACAACCTTACGCATTTAAAAAAATCATCAAAGTCTGGAAAAATTAAAGTCAAAATTTGTGTCAAAAGTGGCTTTTGTGATGTAATGAGTCAAACAATATCAATTCAATAAAATTTGGAACTAGTGGTGTATTTGGCATCGTGCAAATTGCTGGAACTTCCCGTACCGTAACGAAATGTTCGAGGAATATTAAATGTTTTCAAAGAGATTATTATAAATAAGTACTCTAACTTTATCTAATATTTATAGAATTATATAAACTGAATTGCAAAGTTGTCTCTCTGAACTCTCGACTTGCCTTTGCCAGAAACTAATGACCACTTCTCCCCGTCATTACGAATTGAATGTTTTTTTGGATCATTAAAATCGGACGCTCCGTGCTCTCAAGAACTCGATTTTAATTTTCTGCACTCTTTGCTATGTATCTCCGAAACGGATGTACCTGCCTTTGAAAAAAACTAATCAGCACATCTCCCTACCAATAGGAATTGAATGTTTTTTTAACCATTCAAATCGGTTGATCCGTGCGCCCGAAAACGTGGACGAAAAATTGTATCCATACATACATACATATACACACACACACGTCCAATTTTTCTGAGATATGCCAAAATGTTCAGAAACTTTCAAAACGTGAAGAAATGTAAAAATTTTCAATTTCAATTTTTGGACGATTACAATAACTTATCCTACGGGAAGTTAATTATAAACTACAATTTTAGAACACATAAATACGTGTCTGTGCAATATAATTAGAAATAATTTTTTAAATGTTTTTGAGGGGTATCAATTGAAATTCGTAATGTTAAGAGTTAATGGAAAGCGAAAACTTTATTTTTGAAATAAACAGTTGAAAATTTTATCTAAATCTCTAAACTCAATTTTGGTTACTCAAGTTAACTATAACATTTCGGGAGGTTCCTGCAACTTGCCTTAAGGCTGAATGCCACTTTCAACTAGCGTATATATAAATAAATCATAAAACCCAAAATTGGTGTATGTTTATACCTCTCCAAAAAATATTTCTCTGAAAATTGGTCCATTTTGATGCATAATAATTTCCTATAGATCTTCCAAGTATAACTTCGTGGTAGCATAAATTAATCGGAAATCTCTTGTTCATACATGATCGAACTTTATAAGTTTATTATGAATTTATTGGCACAACATATAATCAAGATATGAATCTTTTTCCTGATTTTAAATGCCATTGAAAAATGCATCTGTTACGTTATGCGTTGTAATTCCCATCGTCGCTCAGCCGTGGATAATTATGATAATTGCAGACGATTTTATACAAATATACACCTTAAATATTATATATATATATATATATATATATTTGTATATATCAGTATATTATCCAGATTCAGTTCAAGAACAAACGGAATTTCAATAAACATTGAAGAAGATGACGCACGGTTAGATTTCTTCTCGACGTACCAGAGACGTACAATATTTTGTAAAAAAATATAGAAATCAAAATTTGAAATATTAGTATGAAGTTTATAAATATAAGTTGATCTCTATTAGCTAGTAAAGATAGTCTATGAATTTAGAAATACTATTTCCAATATATGAAAGAATTGTTAAAATTGGAAATACTATTTCCAATATATTAAAGAATACTTCTAATGAAGGAAGTTTTAGTACAACTTTTAGAGTAATAAATAAAAAATCTCATAATCCAGCGGAATTACATTATCCAACAAAATTGTTAATTAATATAGTAAATAAAACTGGTGGTGTAAATTAAACTTTCCGTACCTTAATGAAATATTCGAAAAATTTTAAACGTTTTTAAATATATTATTACAAATACTGCAACTTTCATTATTTTTGCTATCTTGTTATATCTGAGCAAATCAAATGTAAATTATAAATGAATCAATTTATCTCCAGAACATTAACAATCGTCATTTCATTTCGAATTCAATTTCAAAAAAAAAAATAGTTTCCTAATTAACACAAAATTGAAAAGTGCTCCTGTATAGTCACAGTCTAAACAGAATTTGCAAATAATTCTGTGCGACATTTTCACTTATACTGTGCTTAGCTTGGCGGCATTTTCTCATTTTTCAATAGTTTTCACAAAATTGGAAAAGTGCTCCAGTACATAAACAGTCTAAACGCTCTTGAGTAAACATTTGTACCTGAGTGGCGCTTAGACTGTGCTTAGCCTGGATATTTTTTTAAATTTTTAATCCAAATTTACAAAAATATTTTATGGAAAATAAAAAAAGATGTAATATTTTTTTATCTTCAAAAGCAATTGTTTTGTAAATACAAAAGAAAGTTTTTTGAATAATTCAAATCTGACGCTTAGTTCACTCAAAAACTGCCACTTTTTGCACATTTAGCTTGTATCTTCAAAATGGCGGGACTTGCCTTTCCCAAAAACTAATTACCTCTTCTTCCAATCATTACAAATTTAATGTTCTTTAGATCATTCAAATCCGATACTCCGTTCTCTCAAAAACTCGATTTGTATTTTCTGCACTCTTTGCTCCGTATCTCCGTAGCGGCTGGACCTGCCTTTGCCAAAAACTAATCAGCACATCTCCCTATCAATAGGAATCGAATGTTGTTTAAACCATTCAAATCGGTTGATCCGTGCGTCCAAAAACGTGAACAAAAAAATGCGGACATACAAAACACACACATTCATTTTTTCTGATAATGAGGTATGCCAAAATGTTCAGAAACCTTCAAAACGTCAAGAACCTTCGAAATGTCGCCCATTACTTTAAATTACCCTACGGGAAGTTAAATATGGAATAATTGATTCATCTATTACACCTTGCAATCATTTTCCCTCGTTCCTCAGAATGTGTTTACGACCAATCCATGATAATAATTCTCTATTTGTATTTTCAATTCGATTTCAAGAATGTAATCCGACTGGTCGTTGTGCAATTGAACCATTGGTTAAATAAGCAGCAATCGAAGCAAATGCTGCAAGTTCTTCTATGTAGTTGGAAGAAATCCAATCCATCGATGATAACTTGTGAAAGGTGTAATAGAACTAGTTGCGCACATGTAATGGATTTTAGTGACAAAGTTGGTGAATGGTTTACTCCAAATTGCAAAAAAACTAGTTGGTTTTGCCTTGAGGCAAGTAACATCCCGATATGTGTAATTAATCGACTTAATCAATGAAAACTAAATTAATTTATGAGTAATTAAAAGTATTCCGTCTAATTATAATTTTAACAAATGTCAAAAGAACTACTCATTTTCTCAAAATTTGATGAATTTTTAAAATTAAACTACTTGTCGCAAGGCCGTAATATTTCAGTAAGTTCTATAAGACCATCATATATATCGCCAAAAAAAGTTCCACAAAAATCGGCTTAATTTTTTTTTTCAACAGTTAATTACAAGAAAACGGCTTCGTAGATTTTCACCTAAAACTAATCAGTATCATTCCTAACTAATATCTTTCGAACAATTTTTGATTTTTCAAAATCGATTCGGTAGAATGAGCTTAAATGTGGACGAAAGGTTTAACACTTTTTTCCAAATTACAAAGAAACGACTCGGCCGATCACTGCATAAAACTGAGAAAAAATAATCCACAGCAAAATACACCGATTAGCTTTTAAAATTTTGAAATCGGTTCAGGCGTTTTTGAGCAATCGTCGATGAAATTTACAATGTTGGCAAACGCCAGAAAAACGCTAGTCCACATCGAGATACATCGAATGGCTTTTAAATTTTTGAAAACGGTCCAGCCGTTTTTGAGAAAATTGGTTCACACAAATACTTTTTCCAAATTTGGTCTCATTCGATTCAAAATGGCTTGAAACGTCGAGAAAACATAAAATTAGCAATTCGGATTTTTTTATGAAAACATAAACTTCTCCTTCGGGAAGTTAAAAATTGAAACTTGAGTATTTTTTTCAATAGTATGAATTAAATATTGAATAACTATCTCATTAAAATGTAGACATCAATAACTAGTATTATTTTTACTCTATCATAACTTCCACTTTCGAATTACACTTTTTTTCTCTAAGATTTTGTTGCAGTAGTATTGCGGAAATAAAAACGATAGTGAACAGTTTTTGTAAGTACAATAAAAGTGTAATAAAAATATTCATTTTCAATTTTTCTTGCAATTACAATAAATTGCAAGAAAAATTGAAAATGAATATTTTCATATATCTTTACGTTTTATAACCTTCTGAACATTTTGGTATACATACAAGAATGGATACGTGTGTGGATACAAACAAATTTTCTGACAAATGATACTTACAACAAACCCTAAAATGGGTTTCAAGATTTTGCAAAAAAAAGATTTTTGCAAAAATTTCAAAATTTAAAAAAAATCTATTGTTTGAAAATTTTGAAAAAAAAATGAAAATTTTGGAAAAAAAATTGAAATTCTAATAAACATGGTATTTTTCCAAAAATACCAAAATTTTCGAAAAAAATGTTTTTAAAAAATTTAATTTTTGGTACGGTAAGTTTCAGAAATTTTCCTCAAGGCATGACGCCATCCACCACTAGTTCCTTTTTAAATTTCAAATATATCCCGACTATTTTTCTTTTCGTCCAGAAGGCACGTACAGAACGTTTCAACGCTGAATACAATATACAATGAATAAATAAATGGTTCTGTATAAATTATCATTGTTCTTTTGCATTAGACGAACATACCAGCAAATACCACGTGATGCACGAAGAAAATAAAAAATTAAATTAAAAATAGCAGTTTTGTCACAGGGACAACGCCTTGGTAATAGAAATTGGAAATAGTTGCAAGGCCAAAGCTCTTACTACGAGACTACGGTGAGGCTTGTGATTTTTATCACCAGATGTTTTGTTTAATACGATGTTGGTCGTTTTAAAAAGCTCGATATAGCCATAAGCGATTATGTAAAAGAGCACAACAGGTCTTTTCTTCGCCGTCACAAATATTTGTGTCAAATGTCTTCGACCAAAACAGGTTTTCCGAAGATAAAAAAAAATAAAAAAGTATCTTTGGAACAAGTGCGTTGTTTCTTCTACTTTTACCGACACTAAAAAAATATAATAAAATAGTAAGGGAAAAACTCGTGCACTGAAGGTGATAGGTATGGACATTTTTGAGGTACTTGAATTATTTTGTGAAATATTAAGCAGCTACTACAAAAAAATACTAGCGCAATTACATATATCATGTGCGTAGTCTGATATAATCCATTCATTTGAATTAATTTTAACATTTTTTACTCAACTAGAGAAGTTTTGTAGACTGTTCATTTGGTGACCCAGACATAAAGAATCTGTTTAGATTAATTAATTTTTGTGGACAATGCACAAATCCATAAACTTCTGTTCGCAAGATTTATGCAAAAACTGTTACTCTTTTTTATATAAATCATCAGAGTCAAAATTATTCACAAATCACTTGTTAATTCTTCCAAAACCAAAAAGTATCTTTGCGCTTGTTGATGCTTATTTTGTCTATTTGAATGAAACAAGATTCTGAAAATCGTATCGACTTCTTTTTTGCGTTTTGTTTTTTCAATTTCTAGACGACTGATGATGACTAAAATTACATAAAATAAATAATAATTGTAATGCCATATAAATCAAATAATTAATAGGATTTTACTGTTCGATTGAGTACTATTAAAATACCTTACTAATTATTTTCAACATTTGTTTAGTATTTTTGAGCCAGACATTGATCAAATATCAATATTCGAATCGCCGACAACAATTAACAATGTATGCAAATTGCATTGCCTTTATTTGTTTATATTATTTTGTTTATAAAGCTGCAAAACACATAATGATCGTATAATTATAAATATGAAGTATTTGTATCAATATTTGTACAATTGTTGAACTGATTGGGAAAAAATCTGGCTATTTTGCACAGATTGTTTGGTATTTTATGCAGTTTAAATTTGTTGAAAATAATTAACAATGATTAGGAAGTTATTTTAAATTTTGTAGAATCTGTCTTTGCAAAAGGAATATACGTTTTATATTTACTTATGAAAAATATTTTTAATTGTTTAAATAGAAATAATAATTAAATAAAATTTAGTCCTTCTGAAATTGTAATATGTTTTTATATTGAATTATGAAAGAAATTTTAATTTTTATTCAGGAAAATTTGTCATAAAAAATATATTAAAATTAATTTCAATCTAGTAGATTTTATATTTACCAATATTCAATAATAAAAAATAATTTCAAATAAGTAGATATTTTATTCGTAGCTTTTAAAAATAATTTAGGAATTATAAAAAATTGTTTTGTTTTAAATATTTTGAGTTATAAACGAATGATTGATAATTTTTTTATATGTCTAAAATTTTTATATATCTAAATATATATATATATATATATATATATATATATAAATTAATAAAAATAAATATATATCAACTATCTTACCTTATTATCAAAATAATTCCAAGCAAATCCGTCCCATACACTGTACACAAAAAAATCAACAATAAATACTTTTAGCACTTGATATAAAAGTTCACTAAACTTAAAAATTATTTAAAAAATTTCAATAATATAAAACACTTGAAAAATAATCTATTCATTCACCAACAATCTCACAATGGCATATTTCATCTTATTAGAATCAACGTGCAAATTGGTAAAAGAATTACCAAAAATTTTGTAAAGAAGTATTTTATTCTAACGGTTTTTTGGTTTAAGAATTTAAGAAAAATCTGTTCCTACACCTACTTAAAATTTGGATGACATAATTATGACCATGAGATTTGAGGTGAGAAGTTCTTAAGGTGAAGGTTTTTTTTTTAATATAATTAATAGGTATATCAAGGTTCGAGTTGATGATTGTTATACAAATTTATCAAAAATACTTCTGGTTTAATTAATTTGCTAATAATTAAAATTAAAAGAAAAAATAATAATAAATGATTTGTTATATGAAAATTTGTGAAACCAAAATTCTTCTAATAACAATTTTTTTTATTTGCAGATTTTCTACAAAATTGATTTAAAAATCAAACAACTCAATGCATAATGTAAGTACCTACTTGATATTTTTATAATTTAATTTCGATATTTCATATTTTATTTATATGTATGTGTACGTATTTGTATTTATATCCAGTCATATGTATTCATATTAATTTCAAATCTTTCGCTTAAAAAAAAGAAAAGACAATCTTATTCGCTCATTAGTAAAATCAATTTTTTCTTGGATACTTTTAGCAGTAATAAATTTATGTTAAATATTTTCATTCCATAAATACAATACGTCTGGACAATTCGTAGAACTAAATCTCTATGTACGATATTTAGATTCAGAAACAGTTTGTTCAAATTTAACAAATTTTCAAGAAAATTTATTTAAATTCTAATTTTTGTTGATAAATCTTCGTTTCAATCAATTTTTTTATATAATTATATTCTTTATGAAATATGTCACGTGTTTTCAAAACAATAAGCAAAATTAACTAAATTTCTTTAACAATTTGCAGAAATAATTATCAATGTATGATATTTAGGTTCAGAAACAGTTTGTTAAGAAAAAATGTAACAAATTTTAAGGAAATTTGTTCAATTTGTTCAATATATTGTTGATAAATTTTCGTTTCGACCATTTTTGAAATAGTAATGAATTAAATATACATTTCCGTGTTTGATATAATTATACTTTTTATGCAAAAGTCACGTTGTTTTATTCTGAAAAATAGGCAAAATTTGCTAAATTTATTCAGTCGAGATAATTTGTTTGAAAAATTATGAAAACATAATTGAAATTATCAAGAAAAAAATTGTACATTGAACTGGTATCTTCTACTCAGTCATTTATTTATTATATTTATTAGAATCAAAATTCGAGTAAATTATATGATTAGAAAATAGAAAAAAAATCCTCAATTTAAAAAATGTAGATTATATAGTAATTAAAAATATGAAAAACGAATGCACGATGAAAATAATTAGTTCCAGAATTGTTTTATAACTAAGAATACATTTTAAATTGAGTTATATATTCTTTGCTTAAGAAAAACATTTATTCCACCTTTTTATTAACTACGAATTAATTATATAAAGTTTTCTAAAAAAATTATCAATAATTGTAGAAAAATTGAAAAGTAAATCGAATTTTGAATTAACTATTAGGTTATAAATATTCATTCATTTTTGTGATTCTTGTTAACAAAATTTTCCAAAAAGTGTCTTCAATCTAGTCTAATAGACTTACAAGTTTTTTTTTGAAATTCAAAGAACAAACTATTTATTTAATTGAAAATATAATTGTAATAAAACAAATCGAATATCGTATTAACCAATGAATTATAAATATTAATTTATTTCTCATGGGTCTTGTTAACAAAATTTTCGAAAAAAGTGGTTCAAATCTAGTCGACTAGACATTCAAATATTTTTAGAATTTTAAAGAACAATTATTTTAATTTATTAAAATAATAATTATGATAAAATAAATGGACTATCGTTCTAATAATTAAACTATGAATGTTGATTTATTTCTCTTGATTTTGTTGACAAAATAATTCTAAAAAGTGTCTTAAATCTAGTCGAATATATTTTTAAATATTTTTTAAAATTAAAAGAATGTATGTTTTATTTAATTACAAAAAGGATTGCTATAAAATAAACCGAAAATCGTATTAATAATTAAATTATAAATGTTGATTTATTGCTCTTGATCATGTTGACTAAATAATTCCAAAATTGCGTCTAAATCTGGTCGAAAATACTTTTAAATATCTTTTAATATTAAAAGAGTACACATTTTAAATAATTAAATTATATTTGTATTAAAACCAAATCAAAAATCGTATTAATAATTAAATTATAAATGCTAGTTCATTGTTCTTGATCTTGTTCACTAAATTTTCCAAAAACAAGTGGCTCCAATCTAATCGAATATATATTTAAATATTTTTAGAATTAAAAAATAAACGTTTAAAAAAATAAATCGCAATGAAATCAAATCCAAAATTGAGTTAACAATTAAATCACAAATAGTTAGTTCTGTACCCATCGATATGCATTACCAAAAATTGCAAAAACGTGCCTTAAATTTAACCAAATATTTTTCTAATTTCTTTATTAGAAATTCAAAATATTTTACTTTAATAATTTAAATCCATCTTCATTCCCACACATTCTCACACGTGCAACAGGTACTAAACATTAAACATATTTCCCATTTCGCACTCGAAATACCTTTGAAAAACAATATTTTTCCCACACTACACTTTTATACATCCAAAATCGGTTCTTGAACTGTCCAATAAATAATTATTTAATTTTCTTTAAAATCACCAATAAATAAATTAATTTTAACACGTACGACGCTGTCGACACTGACTAACAGTAAACAGTGAACGTGTTTACGAAGAACTCAAGAAGTTGTTCCCCCACGATGGAATCTTGTTTGAATCTGATTGGAACGTTGAGGATAAATGGTTCTGCCATCTGTTGGATAAAATAGAAAATAATATTCAAAATTCATTTATAAATATTTATATATTGGTTTTGTTATAATTTTAATAACAAATTATGATAATTTTCTGGTGTAGACTCTAAACTTTGCTATAGTATTTGCTTTGGGCCTAGTAGGTCGTCTAAGATGATACTACTTAATGATTTTGTTAATTTTTTATTAAATTATTGGCTAAATATTTAATAAATTCATTTTATTGTGATATACACTTATTATGATATACATTTATTATGTGGGAACTAAGTTGGATTTCAATTAATAGAATTTTATTTAGTTTTAAAAAGTATTCTGTTCAAGTCACGTTTTGAATATTTTATGAACTTGATCACTTTTTTGTGAATATGTTATGAAATATCTAACTATAACTTAATAATTAATTCAACATTCAATTTCTTCTCGTACACTTATTATTTTAAGTTTCTTGTGATTTTTAAATTTATTCTAAACTTTTGAATCTAGTTTGAATCTGATTGGAAGGTTGAGTGTAAAGGTGGCGCTATCTGTTGAGTAAAATAAAAACTTATAATCTAAATGTTAGGAACAGTTTTACTAAATTAATTACTGATTTTTTTTTAATTTTTGCTACGTATGAATCACTCTGTTTATTGTTTATTATATGGAAACAAAGTTAGATTTCAATTCTTAAAATAATTTTAGTTTTATTCTATATTTTATTAAATTTAAGTCCATTTTCTTCTATGTTTTATCAAATACCCTAGTATATATAATTTATTCATTAATACTACATTTGATCTGTTTTATACAATTATAATTTCAATTATTCAAAACAATTATTTTGTATATTTTAAAATTTATTTATTAAGCAACTTTAGAATCTAGTTTGAATCTGATTGGAACGTCGAGTGAAAATGGTTCTGCCATCTGTTAATCTGTAAAATATGTAATAGAAACTTATAATGAAAATGTTCGGAATTGATTTGTAAAGATTGTTATATTGTTTTTGTTATAATTTTAATAACAAATTACTAAAAATTATTATTGATTTTGAATAAATTTCCTAGTGTAGATCCTAAACTTTGCTACAGTATTTGCTTTAGAACTAGAAAGTTGTCTAAGTTGACTCTACTAATTATTTTGCTAAATTTTTACAAAATTATGACTAAATATTTATTAATTTTATTTTACTGATATATATGCTTATTATGTGGCAAGCAAGTGAGAATTAATTATTAGAATTCTTTATTTTCTGAAAAATATTCTATGGAATTCACTTTTTTTAAATATTTTATTATGAAAATGATTACTTTTCTGTGAATATATTATGAAATACATAACTATACCTTAATGATTCATTCAATTTCTTCTTGTACACGTATTATTTTAAGTTTCTTTTTAATTATTTTGTTTTAACTATTTCTATTGTTTTAATATTGTCATTTCTATAAAAATATCCATAAAAATGTAGAAATCTGATTTAGTGTAATTTTTGTTATATTATTATGATAACAAATTATAAAAACTGTAAATGATGTTAAATAAATTTGCTCGAGTAGTCCCAAAACTTTGCTAAAATATTACTAACATAAGTTGACCTTGACACTGCTTAAGTGTTTGCAAAATTTTTACAATTTTTCTTCTATGTTTTATGAAATTCTTAAGTATATATATAATTTATTTATTAATACGGCATTTAATTTGATTTTGCACAATTATATGTTTAATTATTTTAAACGTTTATTCTGTAAATTTTAAAATTTATTTATTAAGCAACTTTAGAATCTAGTTTGAATCTGATTGAAACTTTGAGTGAAACGGTGGTGCCATCTGTTGTATTGAACTGGAAAATATTGTGGAAATGTTGGGAATTTTATAAACATTGTAACAATATTATTATTATTATAATATTATTTTTTTTATTTTTATTTTTTTTTTTTTGTCAATCAAAACTTTATTAATAAGTTTTATAATACAAAATTGTTGAGAACTAATATTATTGATTTCAATTCTATTAGTAATATCATTACTAGAAATCCAAGCAAATGTAGGAAATAGATTTGAATCAACTATTATATTTTCATTATCATAAATTAACAATGATATGAATTTTTTGGTAAACCAGAACGATGTTTATTTTATTAAAATTGTCAATTTTTAAATATTTTTTTTACTAAATTATCTAAGTCGCAAACATTTGATTTTTACTTGACATATCTAACTTTATTTTTTCCAAATGTTTATCTGTCAAAATTGTCATGATTTTAAATGTTCAAAGACTAAAATTGGCCAAATCGGTATAAGTTTTTTAAAAGTTAATTTTATTTAATTTTCTTACTATGAAAATTCTAACTTCTTTGGATTATTGTACTTTTTCATGAACTAACTTCATCGATTGTTCTTAATATTTCTAGATTTTTTTTTAAACTTTGATAATGTGTGAAAATTTTTTCATTTTTATTCAAATTGTTTTTGAATCTGTATGATAAAGCTTGTTTTTCTTAAAAATCAAAATGTTTTGTCTTTTTACTTTTAACCAAAAATAATGTGTGAAGAAGAAAAAAATAATTTATTTATATAAAAACAATGGAAAATTAATTCTGTATTTATTACAATTATAATTAAATAATTAACTACAATTATTTAATACATGTTCTAAACAAGATGTCAGTACTTTCTGAAGCAAAATCCTAAACCAATCAACAAAATATAAATTTTTGTGCCATCCAGTCAGTAAACCATTATTTCACATTTCGAAGTATTTCTCCAAAGATGCCCATAGGAGTATCAATAAAATTTGATAAAAAATTAAATAGTATACATTTTTTTATCTGGGGGATACACAATTTAAAAACATTCATATTAAAAAATAACAAATATACATTAGATTTGAAAAACATGCAAATTTGCTTCAAACACAATTTAACGAAATGGAATATTCCTTAAGTTTTCATTAGAATTTTAAAAAATATTTTAAAATTTATTTTTTCCACTAAAATAATAATGTGATGTTGAGCGTACCTTTTATTTGTAATTAAATTTATTCACCTAGTTCAGTAAATATATTTTGTAATTTATATTAATATTATAAATTTTTAGTTCTAGCAGCCAGTTTATATAGTTTACATTATTCTTTTATAATACTCAAATACTGTTTTTTCCAATATGAAATAATTTCCTGAAAATTTGAGAATCACAATAACTTTTCTTTTGAACTGTTATTTAGTAATATAAATTAGTTACAAAATTATTGCTTTCACGATCATTTTTCTCAAATCAAACTAACAAAAACCTACTAATATAAAAAAATCACCAATTGATTCTTTATAACTAATTTTACCGTTTAATATTATTAATTAAATGAAATAATACATTTTATATTTATATTGTAATCATTAGAATATCGTTACAATTTATCAATAGAATAGAAAATCAACTGCTGATCTGTTTTTCCAATGCAAATTATCAAATTTTCTGATAAAAAATCCGAATCAAAATTATTAAAATAGAATGTTGAGTCCATTATTATGTTCTGACAAAAAAACGGGATTGTAGAAGAAACAATGCGGTTATTTTTGTATTTTTATTTCAAGACCTTGATGGTGTTTCAGACAAAACAAAAAACGTCAAAACATCGAAAGGTTAAAAAAAACTGATTCGATAGATACAGCATAATAAATTAGATAATTTATAGACAAAATTTTATAATAAACATATAATAGATTTATTCATGTATACATAGATTTTTGATGGAATTAAATTTTGATATGCTATGATGAATTTATAGATTTATATCTATGAAAGACCTTATATTTGTCTTGAAAAGTTGAACGAAATGACCAGTCTGATATTAGTTTATCGAATCATCACATATATTTTTATGTGAAAAGTTTTAAAAAAGTCTTCAACTGTTTTTTATCTTTCTTTTACTTTCCCAAGCTCACATTTTGCAAGTTGTATACTGATGTCAGGAAAAAAAGATTTTTTTCATCTTCAAACAGAATATTTTATGTCTGTAATATTCAGTAAATAAATAAGAAAAACTTATTTTACAGTTTTGCCATAAAAACAAGTAATATTTCAGAAATATTGCATTTTGTAAACATCGACTACAATATGAGTGTTCCAAGCCCGTTTTGTCAAAGTGACCGATAGTAGGACAGCTAGTAATAATATTAACAAAAATAAATTTTTGTTTTTGATTTTTAATAAATAAATTATAAACAGTTGAGATTTGGAAGTATTTTTATTCAATAATAATGACTTTAATAAATCGATATTAATTTTAGTAATAATTTCTCATTCTTATTTAAATTGTTAAAAATTTTGCAAACTTTTGAGGTCACTTACAAAGTGATATTGTAAGGCATGTAGTTGGTTCAGTTTTAGATTTTTTATAATTAAACTATGGATAGTTAAGAATTGGAAGTATTTTTATTAAATAGTATGAACTTCTATACATTTTCAAAAAAAAATTGTATTAAATTCTCATTATTATTTTAATTACTAAAAATTTGAGCAAAATTTTGTAGAACGCAATTGTCACTTACAAAGTGATTTTTTACAGGATGTAGTTGGTTTAATTTTAGATTTTTTATAATTAAACTAAAAATAGTTAGCAATCGACAGTATTTTTATTAAATAGTAATGATTTTAGTGAATATACACTAATTTTATAGTTCATTTTACAGTTTAATTTGAATTATCAAAAATTGTGCAAACATGTGATGCCACTTTCGAAGTTATATTTTACAAGTTTTACGTAGTTGGTTTAGTTTTCGATTTTTTATAATTAAACTATAAACAATTAAGAATTGGGTGTAACTTTATTCAATAGTAATGATTTCAGTAAAAACACCCTAATTTTATAGTTAATTTCTGACTATTATTTGAATTATTAAAATTGTGTAAATTTTTGATGTCTCTTACAAAGTGATTTTTTAGAGCATGTAGTTGGTTTTGTTTTAGATTTTTTATAATTAATCTATAAATAGTTAAGAGTCGGAAATATTTTTATCAAATAGTAATGATTTCAATAAATACACACTAATTACATAGTTAATTTAGCGGTATTATTTCAATTGTTAAAAATTGTGCAAACTTTTGATGTCACTTACAAAGTGTATTTTTATGACATGTAGTTGGTTTAGTTTTAGATTTTTCCTAATTGAACTATAAATAGTTGAGAATCCAGAGTATTTCTATTGAATAGTTATGATTTTAGTAAATATACACTAAATTTTGTATTGATTTCTCGTTATTAATTAAATTGTGCAAACTTTAGCAGAACCCAAATTGTCACTTACAACGTGATTGGTTGCAGCACTTAGTTTATTTAATTTTAGATTTTTATTATAATTAAACTATAAATAGTTAACAACAGGATGTATTTTTATTAAATACTGAAGATTTTAATAAATCAGCACAAATTTTAGTATGAATTTCTCATAACTATTTCACTTGTTAAAATTGTACAAACTTTTGTAGAACTCAAATGTCCCTTACAAAGTGTTTTATTACATCATGTAGTTGGTTTAGTTCTTCATTTTTCATATTTAAACTATGAATAGTTAAGAATCCAAAGTATTTTCATTTAGTAATGACTTTATTAGATTTACACTAATTTTAGTTGAATTTTTTCGTTAGTATTTGAATTAATAAAAATTGTGCAAACTTGTGATGCCACTTACAAAGTTATATTTTACAACACGTAGTTGGTTTAGTTTTAGATTTTTTCTAATTAAACTATAAATAGTTAAGGATCGGGAGTATTTTTATTAAATAATAATGATTTTAGTACATGCACACTAATTTTATAGATAATTTTGCAGTATTATTTGAATAATTAAAAATTGTGCAAACTTTTTATGTCACTACCACAGTTATTTGTTGTTGCATGTAGTTGGTTTAGTTTTAGATTTTTTATAATTAAACTATAAATAGCTAAGAATCGCGAGTATTTTTATTCAATAGTAATGATTTTAGTTAATTAACACTATTTATAGTATTATTTTCTCGTTATTATTTGAATTATTAAAAACTGTGCAAACTTTCGTAGAACGCAAAAGTCACTTACAAAATTATATTTTACAACATGTAGTTGGTTCAGTTTTAGATTTTTCCTAATTAAACTATTAAGAATTAAAAACTGGAAATATGTTTATCAAATAATAATGATTTTAGTAAACTTGCATTAATTTATGTATCAATATCTCAGTATTATTTAAATTATTAAAAGTTGTGCAAACGTCTGCAGAACCCAAAAGTCACTTACAAAGAGATTTTTACAGCATCTGGAGTCGGTTTAGTTTCACATTTTCTGCACTAAAATCTTGCAATTTGAACAAATTATTTTTGAAAGTGTCTATTATAGTAACAAGTACTAAAATCGATAGCTTACCTTTCTAAATTTTTCAGTTACAAACCATTTTATCAAAATATGTCCTGTGAAAACGTATGGGTTTTAAATTATAACTTTGATGAGCTCGGTAGGACAAAGTGTTTGTAAAATGTGTTGTAATTTAACAAATTAATTTTCAATATATCTATTATAATGTTGTATGCTAAAATTAAGAGGTTTTCTAACAAAAATGTCACTAATAACAGATTTTATCAAAATATTGCTAAATCCCACTTCTGTTGATTAATTTGATTCTTTACTCAACTTGTCTTGAGGCAAAGTGCTTCTTAAACCTAGTTTATCATCAAGTATCTTTTTTCTGAGTAATATTTCTTCCATTTCTCTGTCTATTTAAACGTTTTGCATATTATTCATATACATTATGTATGCGTATATAAGTTGTACCTCCATGCGGGTAAACCGGTATTTCAAGACGGAACAAAATGGAAAAAATTAATAAAACGCTTTCGTAATAAACGTATAAAACGCAATGCACAAATCTACCTACATTTAAACATTTATACGGTACACATCGAAATATTTCATTTTTATCGATGGAAGGAATCGATCGATCGGTTGTACCGAATAGGAATTTATTGGGAGAAATTTGCTATTCCTGGTGCACCTATATATTATTTTGATAAATCATGTTTTCTTGATCTTAGCACTCAATGTGTTGGTAGTCACGAAACTGTTAAAAAACTATACCTCACGTATGCAAAATTTATATTAGTTTGACTTCACGCAAATTTTATTAATTTATCAGTACCTACAATCTTACAGTGCTCAACGTTATGTCCATACTGTTGCCATATATGACATTAGTGTAACCGAGACTAGCTATTACATTTATAGTAACATTTTGAGCCAAATAAGTGTGATTTTGTCGTAATATAAATTAATAATGCTTAATAATCATATTAAATAAAAGATTTTTGCAAGTTGTTATCAAAATATTAAATTGTACAGAACTAAAATTGTTTTTTAACCAAGCAGGATTTTTATATCATTATTGTTGAAGTTAAAAATAATTTAGAATTTGTTTTCTAAATTTTTCTTTAAAAATGCGCTTTGTTTCAATAATATTAAGCTACCAGAAAAAAAAATTAAAGGTGCTCATTTGATATTCAAACGAATACTTTCTGTATTTATTTTTGTGGAAATATTATAGCAAAATGTTACCACAAAATTCATTCAAATTTACTTTAACAAAAAGTGACAGGTTCAAGTTACTGCTTGGACTAGGACAAATTATAATATTATTAAATTAAATTACAAAATTTCTTATTTCATCACATTCATGATTCAAATAAATCGTTTAATTTTAATAAATTTCCACTTGTTTTTATAGCAGGATACAAAAAATCAATCTGTTTTGAAATTATGGATATTCTTTCATTTTTATTTATCACGCATATATGAACTTTTTTCTCCTTCTACCAAGTTACTGTCAGACACATATGACTAAAATGGCGATTAATGTGTTAATTTAAAAAAAAAGATTTTATAAATTTATCAAAGAAGACTACCGATGACACAATCATAGAGAAAAAACGAAGAACCAGCCTAGGAAAATTTTTGTCACTTTTAGTGAATTATTTTGACCTTCACAGGACAGTGAACACCTCGAACAAAATAATATTGGAGTAATTCTTCAAAAGGCTAGTTTCACTTGAGATCATATTTGAAATCTATAATCTCAAGTAAAAATTTAATATCACTACTGATTGATATCAAGCTGACTATGGTGGGTAAAAGAATCCGAAATCAGTTGTTGCTACGTTTCTATCATAATCATGAATATTTTAAGCTTCTTTCAAGATACTTTATTGATTTAAAAAATGATTAATTCAATATATCATAACTCATACGAAGATAGACCCGTAACATAGTATTATCATAACATTTTTATTTTATCCAAAAATTGGTCTTTATATTAGATAAATTTACAATAGTGATTTGAATATATAGGAGCAATGTCCTGAAAAACTATTTATTTCATAAATCTCGAGTAAAATTCTAACATCACTACAGCTTGATATCAAGCTGTCGAAGATTTGTTTTGAACCTGAAACCAGTGGTTGCTAGACTATGAATTCTTACCATGACTACGTTTTTTTTTCAAAATACTTTATTGATTAAAAAAAAGTGATTAATTCAACTTCAAACATTAAACAACATTTACATAAGTCATTTCTGGTTCCCAAAAAAATACACCCTCTTTTGTCAGAAAATAGGCGGAAATAAAATGAAAATAGATACAAGAGAAATATTTCCAAATGCATCTTTTTTTCGTCTTGGTATATAAATATAAATTCATTAAAATATCATTAATCACTCGAAGTAATTATGTTGATCCCTGGCATATTAACGAAAGACAAAGACTGGAATAATTAATAGATTTTTAATAACTTTGGGTGTGGTTTAAATATTACAGAGATCCTATTGTGTTTGAAATATTTTCTAGTTTGTTATAATTTTTTTAATACATTAATCAATAAACCATTTATTACAAATATTTGCATCTGCTTAAGAATAGAACCAAATTCTAAATCCATCCATACCAAGTTCTAAATTTTTCATTTTTCATGATTCGAGAACGTTTACAAAATGTGTAATTTGTTGCAATTAGTTTAAAATATAATTCAATTCTTAGAAACAATAAAAGGTGTAGCTAATTTCCATTCTCCTTGAATTCATGATTAGTTAATAGATGAATTTTGTATTATGTGAATATAAATATATCGGCATTTAGTTAGTCATATGAATTTTAATATGCGCATATTAGTCGTCGGCTATAATTAACTAGCGCAATGCAATTAGCAAACTAATAACTTGTGCCTTTAGCCTATTTGCTAATTAAAAATTGCCATCGATATTAATTGATTTGCACTAGCACTCGAAAAAAAAACACGTGAGGAAAATATCTAGGTTTTTTTTAAATAAGAACTTGTTTCGAAATTGGCAAATGTCGTGGGAATTTGTAAATTTTCAAATACGATAAATTTTTAGTTATATCGAAAAGTTGATAGAAGTCAACACACCCTTTCATGTTAAAAAAATTTAGAATTGGATGGTTTTACTTCACAAAACTAGTGCTGCTTGTCAGAGCGCCTTAATGCAAATTGATGAAAATTCCCGTAACGTGATTTAAAATTCTTTAAAATTTTTAAAAAGAAAGTATTTTTGGAGAATTTAGATTTTTTTGCACATTTTTAAATTTTGTAAATTTAGTTGCCTTTACCAAAAACGCCCCTCATCAATAAGTATCTATTGTTTTTTCGACGAAAAATGTATTTGCAGATACATACACACACACACACATATATATATATATATATATATATATATAATATTTTTTTCTAAAGTATGTAAATGTTCAGAAATCTTTGAAACGTAAAAAAAATTTGCGATTACTATCATTTGCCTTACGAGAATAACATTGGAAATATCGAATGAAAAGTTGTATTTAGTATGAGTTATAGGAAGTCCATAAGCAAAAATATTGTTTGATATCGAAATTGCCGTATTCGGAAATAACTTTTGGTATTTAGAAATTTGACGTCAATTGTTTCTAACATGTAGTGGTAGTAAATTAAAGAGTTTAAGTTCTAGGCCGTGCAATTAAAAAATGGTTTCTTTAGTCAAATTTCTTGTTTTTTTATTAAAAATTTGGCATTGAAAATAAGTTAAAGTTTTAACGATTATTTTTTATGAATGACAAGTGAACTGTAAGAATGTTAAATTATTCAAAAATATTTCTACATGTGGACAACGAACCAAAGAAAAGAATTCTTAATCCTCTTTTGTATAATTTAAATATATTCTTTGAGAATGCCGAAATTGTCTATATGGAAATTTAACTAGTAGTGTATGGCATCGTGCCTTAAGCCAAATTGCTGGAATTTTCCGTACCATAACGAAATGTTCGAAGAATATTATTATAAATACTGTAACATTGTATAATATTTATAAGAGTCATATAAACTGAATTACAAAGTTAAAATTATTCATTTAAAGTATATAAGTGAGCTTTGAAACTTTAGCCAGAATTAAAATTAAAATCTGAATTATTTTCGACCTGCCTTTGCCAAAAACTAATCACGACTTCTTCCCGTCATTACAAAATGACTGTATTTTGGTTAATTCAAATCAGATACTCCGTTCTCCTAAAAACTCGATTTCTATTTTCTGCACTCTTTGCTCCATACTCCATAACGGCTGGATCTGCCTTTTCCAAAAACTAATCAGCACATCTTCCTATTAAAAGAAATCAATCGTTTTTTGAGCCATGGACAAAAATTTCATTTTTTCTAAAGTATGCCAAAATGTTTAGAAAATACTTAAACGTGAAAATATGCAAAAATTTTCATCGAACGGGCCAATCATCGATTTTTTTTTCCGTCTTTGGCCCGTTATTATAACTTACCCAAAGAGAATTTAATTATTCTTCATTGCAATCAACTACGAGATATGGCCTTGCCATTACATTTTTCTGTTATGCGGCAGAATCGGCCACTAAATGTTTGTTTTACTAGTGTTACCAATATATAGTGTAATAGTGTTACTGATATTTTGAATGCATTTTTTTGTATTTTTATCTCAAAAAAGTTTTACATCAATCGCGTGTGTACCTTACGGCACTTTTTCCATTCTTAAGGAATCTAACCAAAATAGGGTTGATCAAAAGGTCTTATTTTGCACAATTCGTATTCATTTCCAAGTCTAGTTAGTTACATGCTGCGTTTGTCCTATATATTAAACGCAGCAGCAGTTATAAGTTGAGGTCAAAACTAGAAGCAGGACGACTTCTACTTCTATGCCATGTGGGAATGTCGTTTGTTCTTGGCTTGCTTAAAGGAATTCATAGAGCCGAAGTCACACTGAGGAATATATCAATTTATAAATACAAAGTAGTGGTCCTAAGGCATTTTTAAAACATTCTGATAATGCAGAAACCTAAAAGCGAGGCGGCTTTTCTGGCAAAAACTTGAACTTAAAAAATTGTTCCATCATACAATGTTCTACTGAATAGTATCTTCTACAATCTAGCATGTCAGTTTTCTACTAAATTTCCAAGTGAACAAAATTCCTGGTTTGTTCCTTTAAGTTTTTATTAGTTATTTTAGTATTTAACTATATCGTCAGTGTGATAATGCCTTTTGGCTTGTATCATTGCAAAACAAGTACTATGTGTTACATAAATGATATGTATCGGGAACGGAACAGTCGTTATTGAGCGCTACTGCGCCGCGCCGCGCCTACTAGCTCATTGCAAGTTGCAAGGCCCCCCATTGCAAGGCTTTTTGCACTATGGGAAAATTTAGAAATAATTATTATATTAGTCATAAAAACCTTTGCCAAGCATTTAATAGACAATTGACATATTTGGAAACTGACAAAAAAATAGTACTAAAAGTAATAGACAGTGAGGCGCGCATACAAAAGTACCTGAGATCTAATTCTGGCACTTCTCATCAAAAAATGAGGGTGAATTTTAAACATGTTAAACTACCATAGTTATAAAATTTAGCAAAAATGCACATTTAGGGCACACATTTAGGGCAAAAAAAAGAGTGCGCGTAAGGTTCACACACGATAGAAGTAAAACTTTTTTGCTATTATACAAGATGGCATTTAAGTTAAAAATAAATACATATGGTAACACTCGTGATGCACTCTTTTTTTAATGTCAGCCATTAAACATATTTATATAAAAATAAATTATAAATTATATATGAATAATAGCATCAAAAATATGTATAATATTTAAAAACAATAATGTAATTAGAGCCATACTTCAAATACGACACGATCGGTTTGTCATTGTAATTAGCATTTAGGACTTAAACCTTTATTAGAAAAATAAAGTAATTGCTGATTAATAAATTCAATAATATTCGTTCACAAAGTGGATTATATTAAACAACGCCTAAACAAATATTGTTTTCGTAACTTCACGCATCATGTAATAATTGTGTTTGAAGAACTTCATGTAATTAAAATTAACATACATTCATTGACTGCTTGTTTTTTCACTTTTTCGCTGGCGATACAGTCTCATTTTTTGAACAGCTGTAGTATGTGTTGTGCCTATAAAAATAATTTCTATTTTTATAACCTCAAAAATACATAGTAACCATGAATAATACAAATTACTTCAATAAACTTAAGTTACTTTTACGTCAGATTTTTCATTTGATTTATTATTTTTACTTTAATTATTTACTGGAGACGGGATAAAATATTCTTCCGAATACAACCAAAGCAATCATACTCATGCGACACGACGACCAATCACAATCGATTCGTATAGAAATGATCTCATCGAGCCAATGACGAATTATTGGCACTCGGCTCGGCCGTAACGCTTTTCCGTTGCATTTGCACAGATTTACTCCCTAGTCGCGCCTAAAGGAGTTTTACTTCAGTAAAATGTTTAAATTCAAATTTTTTACTGTAATAATCCCACAAAGAAATAGTCCTATACATTCCAAATTTTATATGAGATTTACATGTTCAAAAATGGTTTTATTTTTAGGTAAGACCTAATTATTAAGAAAATTGTATAATAATTTATTCATTTTTTTATAAAATTATAAATATGGCAAACAGTTCAAACAATGCTTTTTAAAGTAGAAGATATTGATGTAGCTTTACAAGAACCTCAGTATGAATTTAATGGAGTTCCTGGAAGGATTATTATACCAAAACCTTCATTTTGATATTTGGATACTAATTTAGATAAAAAATTACAATTTGGCCGCTAAAATACTTCTAAAAAAAACTTTGTTTAGTCATCAGACATAGAACAGATGTTATTACAGCATTTTATAATTAGAATTTTGTTCAATCACAAAAATTTCACCTACATCATCGTTTTAGCAGATAGAAGAAATTAAGACAAAAGTGGTATTACTGATAATTTTATTATCTGAATAACTAATAACCAAATAAATATTGATCTTAGGCATAAATATATATGTTATAGTAACGGATAAATATATATGTTATAGTTACGTCATTTTAAGGGTCTATCTTCCTATGAGTTAGTAGTAATAAACTGTCAAAAAGCTATGTATTTGGTATGCATCAAATAACAATTTTTTCATAAGTGCAACTTTCTGATGTCTCTTTGATTAGGTAAAGTTAGGTTTTATGTGTAAAATGCTTGATCGCACAGCAAATTCATAGCTTTTTGATAATTTAGTACTACCAACTCATACGAAGATAGACCCGTAACAAAGCATTACCTTAACATACCTATTTTATCCGAGGTTTGGCTCCTTAGTTTTTTATATGTTCTAATTACATAGAAATTAGATTTTTCAGATAGTTAGATGTTCTAACCATCTTTTATTTTTCTCATCTAATTAGTTCCATAAACGGTATCTTAAGAAAATGAGTAACTGTAAATAATACCTTTGAGGGATCGATTTAACCTACCTTAAAATATGTAATAAGAAAGCTGCAGCTTTTTGCTATCAGGATATTTATAAAAATTTATGTAAATCATATAATTGGCGTTTAAGCCGAGTATGTTTTATAAACTAGAACACTTTGAAATTAGACTGGGATACGATGTACTAACAATAAGATGAAACATACGATCATCTATAGTGCACAATTAGTGCAAGTAAAATTTTTAGTATTTATTTTGTTGGCTTACGATTTAAATTTCTGATTTTTTTAATAAAAATAGGTATTTTTTACGTTTTTTTTCAAATTATTTTTGAGTTGCGATTATACTGCTAATTACGAGAGTGTTACTTATTATTAATAAGTATATGTGGAACCTGTACTAATTCTCATAATAAATCAATTATTTATTTTCTAATAAATACATGATACTAGTACGTAAATAAAATGTGGAAATGTGTTAATTTGTAATAAATTATTTCCAAATGAATAAAGAGAAATATTAAAAAATATCTAAAAACCATGACATATTTTTTATTATCCTCCGACGCTAAAGCTTACTTGATGGTCACATCACTCCCTTTTCTTACAATACTAGTATCCTGGATTTATTGTGAAAATTAGTACACATTTTTTTTCACAATTAAACCAAATTACACAAAGAACTTGAAAATAAAAATTCTAGTAGAAATTTTTGAAAATTAATGAAACTCCAAAGAGAAGGAACTGAAAGGTGAAAATCACACGTTTTACGTCATAAAATTGTAAAAAAGTTTGGGATATAGTTCAGTTAGTAGGTTTTTCATGCATAATAGTTCTTTCAGGGTTTTTACTTCTTAGGATAAAACAATGAAAAGAAGTAACCAATTTTATTTATCTATGTTGCCTATAAAACATATATCCATTTATATATCCATCCTGATCTATCCAGAGTAATACATATTTAATATTCATAGTAATGCAAACATTTTTACAAATTATTTATGTCAATGGCCTTTAGATTTAGTCTTAGATTAGTTTCAATATATCATCATCTTTTTAATTGTTAAACTAAGAAGATCTCTTTGGAGTTCTTCTTAGACATCGCTCTCAAATATTGTCAATTTAGCTTATAGGAATTCTTATGTAATTCTGATTGCTGAATAAAACAGAGTTAAAAAAAATATGGCATATAACATAACTAATAACATTTTGTAGATTTTGAAAACTTTAATTTTTCCAGCCTATTTTGAGTAATCTATGATAAGTCATCGAGCTCTCCATCTTACCAAGGGTTTAGAGAAAATATAGTTTAGATATCAAGTCTAGAGCAAAAAACTAGTCTGCCCAGATATATATATATATATATATATATATATATATATATATATAATACAGTATGTAGATAGCACACCATCTGCGAAATGGACGCATCACTTCATTTTCTTGCCATTCCGCAAAGCCACGTTGTTTTTCCTAAACGACAGTGCTCGGAAACATTTTATTTGGAAAAATATTATTTTTTGCATATTTTACGAAACTTAGCATGATGATAAAATTCATGGTCTAAACAGTTATCGTAAAATATTATAGTCGTACGAACATTTTGGCATACCTTAGAAAAAAATTATGTATCTTTCGCTGACTTGTCTTTCATTCTTATTAAGTTATTCTTATGAACGGCGAAAAAAGCTGATTAGTTTTTGGAAACGGCAGGTCTAAAGATTAGAACATACGCGGCAAAAAGAGCACAAAATAGGACTTCCTATTTTGAGATAATAGAGCATCCGATTAGATTGATTCAAAAAACATTTTACTTGTATTAATGGGGTAAAAAAATGATTAGGAAGTGGGTGTTTACAAAAATCACAAAATATCACGTCGGGAGGGAGTGGTATAGTAAGATATTACGTGCATTTATATTTTACCTGATTTTTTTTTCTAAAACAATCCAAACATTTTAAAAAAAAATAAGGAGATTTTGGAAAAGGCAGGTCTAGAGATTAGGAGATACGAGGCAAAAAGTGCAAAAAATGGGAATTCAGAATTTGACATAATAGAACACCCAATTAGACTGATTCAAAAAACAATTTACTTGCATTAATGGGCTAAAAAAATGACTACATTTTTGGAAAGGAGGTTTATCGGTTTTGGAGATGCAGCAAAAAAAAGATATGAAAATTATAATTTCAAGGTACAAAATGATCATGTTAAAGATCACGCTACTTCTTATTGGGATTTATTAAATAAATTTTAGATTTTTGAAATGTTTAACTTTGACTCATATAAAAACGCTGACATTTTTTCTATTTTTTTAGTGTGTTTCCTGGGATCATAATTTTGTATAAAAGTGTATCATTTTTAATTTTCCAAAGGAGAAGTTTTCTCGACGTTTCAACCCATTCTGACCAAATTTGGAAAAAGAATGTGTGTGTGTGCGTATGTGTAAACAGATTTTTGCCGTGAAATAACGTTTTTTTTTTCAAAATTAAGGCTAAATGCTACTTTCAACTAGTTTGTTTATTTATTCGACAATATTTTTGAACCAGAATTGGACATTAACTCTCCGAAGAAGAAGTTTATGTTTTCATAAAAAATCCGATTCGCTAATTTTATGTTTTCTCGATGTTTCATGTCATTCTGAATCGAATGAGACTAAATTTTGAAAAAATATCAAAATTGTTGCATGTGTACCGATTTTTAAATTTTCTCAATAACGACTGAACCGATTACAAAAGTTTTGTTGATCTTTTTTTTTTATATAAGCAGAAATTTTTGTCCTTGTTTCAACCCACAATTTTGAATCGATTTTAAAAATTCAAAAACTGTTTGAAATATTAGACATCAATTGGGAATTATACCGAAAAATTTTCAGCAAAGATCGAATCGTTTCTTTGTAATTGATGTTGAAAAATAAGCGATTATAATGAAATCTTGTATGGCGATAAAGTTCTTGGTCTTAATAAACATACTAAAATAATAAAATAGATCTACAAAAATTTATTTAATTACAAAAATCATTAAAGTTTGGAATAATGGACGGTATCGAAATTTCAAATTTCTATTGTCACAAATCTCAAAATTAATAATTATAACTAATTTTTTTAACAAAGAATATTTGCCAATATTCAAAGATTTACTAAATAGTCAAGGTAATAAAAATATTATGCAAGATCAATGAATCAGACAAATTTGATAAATTATTTTCATTATTTTACAATAATGTTTGTAACTTTAATTTACTCTATTAACACTTTTGCGGACATTAAAAGTTTCAGCAAGGTAAAAAAATTGGCTGTTATATCCAAAATTTGATTAAAAAATTTGAAAATTAGATTATCAAATTTCAATCGTTATATACGATGAATGCTATAGCATCCAGGTCAACCATTGCGGGAAAACTTAAATAAACGAAAATACCTAAAGAATCATTTAGTCATTACCTTGGAGGTATAATAATAACAAAAACGCATGGTTATATAAAATTAAATTCAAAATTATTTAAAAATTGACTTTTAAAATTTAATACTGTAGCATTCATGCCATTCTGCATCACAATGAAAATGAATGCTATAGCATTCACGTCTGTGAAAGTGTTAAGTATTTTACATAATATCATAGTCTACGTTAGTCAGCTCATCAAGACTTTAAAATTTAAGAAATGCAACTTGCCTAAAAATCTCACTTACTCCTTACACCTAGTTACAAATATAATTTTCGATTCCTCTGCCCTGGCCGAGAGCTTTCTTTTCACTTTACATGTGCGGTTGTTATTTGTGCTCATATATCAGCTTGTGTGTCTATATATCTGCATCTATATTTTCTCTGGTGTGTTTCTCTTGGCGTTTGTTTTCGCATAAAAACTTTTCTCGAACGAATAAAATAAAAGTGACGCCGAAGTAAATCTAAAACAAAGAATATCAAGCGGCGAAGGCGACGACTTCAAGGAGAAAACATCGCCCATCAAACTTTTCAAACTATTGATAGATCTCAAGAGCTGTTGAAAATACAAAAGGTGAGATAAAAGACCTTAAATGGTAAGAGATAGTTGCGAATTATCAGTCAGAGATTCATTCAGGCAACCTGATGTCAAGCAGTAGTGATACAACACGTTTCAATTAAGACCATGTTGAAGATTTTTTTTACTCCTATCTGATTTGGATAAATCAAGTTTTTTCATATTGGCTCCCAATGTGTTGGTAGTCTCAAAGTTGTCACAACTCTCTACCTGTGATGTTTGTACGTTTATTGACATTTTTGATAGTCAACTATCCTCAAAATAGCATAAATGTCAAAATAGCATTAGTTCAACTTGTGGCATATTTTATTTTAAAAGTGTAACTCATCAGTACCAACAATTTTACAGTGCTAAATGTTATGCCCATAGTGTTGACATATATGACATTAAACATGGAACCGAGTATAGTTATTAAAATTATAGTAAAATTTGAATGAAATAAGTGGCCCATTAATTTAGATCTAATAGTATAAGAAAAGTGATATTCTCAAGAAAAAAAGGATAAAAAAATTGCGGTGTTCTCACACCTGGACCTGCCTTTGTATAAAGTATATAATGATATACAATGATAAATCTATACAATATGTATATGTATAATAATGATAAATCTATACAAACAAACAGATTTTTTTTCTGTCTTATTTTTAACTTCACGAAGGAGAAGTTTATATTTTTGCCAGAAAATTCGATTCGCAAAATTGTATCCATAAATACATGCACACTATATACACCCTCACACACACACATCCATTTTTTCTAAGGTATGCCACAATGTGCAGAAACTTCGAAAGAACTAGTGGTACATGGCATCGTGCCTTAAGGCAAATTGTTGGTACTTCTCGTACCATTTTTTTTAAATCACATCTTTTTAGAACTTTGATAGGGTAGGGCGGGGCTATTTGAGCAAATTTTTACTTAAACGGATGTAGCTCCTCAATGAAAAGTCTCAATAAATTGCTATACGTCTTAATGGATTTGTTGTTTATCGCATAACAAAAGTGTGAATACTAGTTTTTGGTAATAAGTAAAATTTAAAAGCTACAGCTGTTTGAATGCAAAAAGTCAAGTATGCTCAATGTACCCCATAGGTGGGGCAAGTTGAGCACTAAAAAAGTATAATGAAATTATAGATTCAATGTCGATTAGTGATGAAATAAAATAAGTTTTTAATAACCAGTTCTATATTTATAGTCTCTATTGACAGAGAAAACAAAACTTATAGTAATTTGCTTTGAATAATTAACGATTAATTAACTTAGGAATTATTTTACCATTATATTCAGTATTTTTGTTTAAAATCATTATTTCTTTATATCATTACTCATAGACTTAGCTTAAATCTTAAAAATAATAATTAATTTCTGGAAGTTAATGGTAATTGTCTTACTGACAGAACAAGTTTAGCAACTATGCTCAACTAGCCCCAACTCGGAATTTCAAAATAAAAGTGAGTTTATAAAAAAACCGTGAGAATTATACCCAGAATCTCTGTGCATATTAAAAGTACTATAATTATATGGAAGAATAAAATTTACCTGGTTAAAAATAAATAACATTTGACTAAACTAGACGAAAACTCGTGATGAATGACTTTTTTACTTTTTGGTCTCAAAATAAACAAAACGCCCGTGAGCCTCACTCATTTGTCCAGCGGCCACTAGTGATCGAGGGATGTTTATTTCTCCCAAACCTCTATCTTTCCGCCATATATTGCCTAAACGGACGGTGAATAGTTTTCGAGATATTTCGATTGCTCAACTTGCCCCTATGCTCAACTAGCCCCGCCCTACCCTAAATAAAAAAAAATATTTTTTTTTTTAAATATCGAATTTTTTTATACTTTGAAATATTTTGCAAAAATTAAATTGTGTTTCAAAGCAATAGCGATGAGTTAGCTTCGCAAAACCAAAATATAGGATCGCGTGAGCGCCGCGTCGTGGTCAAACGGATAAGTATTGGTACTAAACGAACATAAAAATACGAACAAAATTTGTTTTTATTAATATCTATAAAATGTTTGACAGTTAGATGTGCATATGTCTAATGATTATTTTTGTCAGTCAAATGACATTTTTTTACTTTTCTATTCGAGCTTCTAAACCTGCCTTCCCAAAAATTTTGTCAATACAAACAAAATGTTTTTTGAATCATTCAAATCGGATACTCCGTTCTATCAAAAACTGAATTTTTATTTTTGGTTCTTTTTGCCCTGTATCTTTGAAACTAGTCTTCGCTAAAAACTAATCAGCAAGTCTCCTTATCAATACTAATCGAATGTTTTTTAAATTATTAAAATCGGTTGATTCGTGTTCCCGAAATCGTCGACGATAATTTGTATCCACATAGACACACACAGGCACACACATACACACACACACATCCATTTTTTCTAAGGTATGCCAAAATGATCAGAAGGTTTTCAAACGTAAAGATATATAAAAACTTTCATTTTCGATTTTTTTGCGATTACTATAACTTTCCCTACAGGAAGTTAATAATTTATTAAGCATTTTTTTTAATTGTTTCGATGTTTTTATGAAATTTAACATGACGATAATGTTTATGCACTTAACATTCCTACGAAATTTGATTGAATTTTTGAAAAATTAATTCAAATTTGAAATAATAAATTACAAATACATGGCACACGAGCACGAGTCTGTGCTCTATAATTAATATAATTACAGATAATTTAAATGTGTTTGAGAGATATCATTCGGAAGTCGCAATATTTAGACTAGTAATTTTTTTATCTTAATAGCTAAGTGGCCAATTCTGCGACATAGCCGATAACATAGCGTTGTTATGGCAACGCTATCATTTTCTTCTTTCTTGATACTAAAAACTGTGAAAATGTCTATCAATTTTCCGGGCTATCATGCGTTTTACATATAAAACCATATTTTATAAATGCGCATCGCAAATATGCATTTATGATAACATTTTTTCTAGGTTTGTTTATATGTAAAATACGCCTGATCGTACAAGCAAATAGATAGCACTTTTACAGTTTTTTGTACCAAAAATGAAGGATAACATAGCCTTGCCATAACAACCTATGTTATCATCTATTTTGCCGCAGAATTGGTCTTTGAGTAATGAGATTAGTAAAACATTGAATTTACCCATAAATTCATTACAACAAACCAATAATTTATCAAACCTAACCGATTTGCCGAAAATGGAAATAAAAGAGCACTTTTTAGCTAATTCTTGATATTACTTGGCCGATTGTCTTGTAAAACTAATGAAGTTTCCTCCTTATCGAGTTTAATATATAAAAATTTTCATTTTTGATTTTTTAACGATTACTACCACTTACCATAGGCGGAAAGTTAACAAAAATTTACTAAAACATAACGAATTCTTCTTTCATTGAACAAATTTTCTTCCTCATATTCCGAAGTAATTGACTACAATCGTCATTGCACCTGTTTCACCTGTACCAGTAGTAGTAGTAGTACTTATATGTTATGATCGTGTGCCTGTTGTTTGTTTAAATGATTTAATAACGATCCAAATGAATTGGCACTTTGTATTAATCATGGACCGTAAATGACACGCCGATTGTGGACTGTGGAGTTTGTGAGCGAATGAGCGAATTGCTCCATGCTTTTCAATTAATTCGTAATAAACACTCAATTTGCAATCGCCGAGGCAACAAACAAACAAACAAACAAACATACAACAATTCTCAGAGATCATAATCGTTGACCGATTGCATCCAAGTTGTAATGATAATTGAGATGTTTAATGAAGAATGATTTATAATTTATACAGAGAAGTGATATTGTTGTTTAGTAGTGTAAATATTTTGAACTTCCCGAAGCAGAAGAAATCCTATTTGCTAGGAAAAAAGCAAAAAAAAACCTATTTGCCAATTTCATGTTTTCTCGACTTTTCAAGTCGAATAAGACCAAATTTGGACTAGTTGAAAGTGGCATTTTGCCTTAAAACAAGTTGCATAAACTTCCCGATATGTGTTATAATAGGCTTAATCAACCGAAATTGAGATTTAGATATTTAGATAAAATTTTCACGATTACATAGAACATATACGTAATACTAGATATTATTAACTTCCCGTAGAGTAAGTTATAATAATCGCAAAAACATCGAAACTGAAAAATTTTATATATCTTTACGTTTCAGAGGTTTCTGAATATTTTGGCAGACCTTAGAAAAAATGGATGTGTGTGTATGTGTGTGTATGTGTATGTATGTATGTGTGTGCGTGTGTGTGTGTGCGGATACAAATTGGTGTCGACGATTTCGGGAACACGGGTCAACCAATTTAAATAAATGAAAAAACATTCGAAAAAATGTTTTTACAAAAAATTTCATAATTTTGAAATTTTTCAAAAAAAAACAATATTTTCAAAAAAAATCAAATTTTCGAAAAATTTTCAAAATTTTCAAATAAATTATAAATTTTGGAAAATTTTAAAAAATAACAGTATTTAAAAAAAATTGGTTTCTTATAAAAATATGAGAATATTTCGTCGATTTTCAAAAAAAAAATCGAATATTGGTGTCAAACGATCGAGAATGACATCAAACGTCAAAAATATATAAAATTAGCAAGTCGGATTTTTCAGGGAAAACATAAACATGTTCTTCAAAAAATTAAAAACAGTAAAACATGTACTAAATATTTTAAATTAGTGTTTAATTAGAGTTATGAATAAAGTAAAATAATTTTTTACAAGAAAAAGTTATGTATTAAGTTATAATAGTCGCGAAAAAATCAAAAATATTTTTTTTTTATATATCTTTACGTTTCATATCTTTCTGAACATTTATTTATTTATCTATTCTGAATAACTTAAAAAAAAATAATTATGTGTATGTGAGTTATTGGGGATACAATTATTTGTTTACGTCTTTAGTAGCTTGGTTAAAAAATCAAAAAGTTTTATATTATATCAAAATAATTATTTTTTTCAAAGAAATTAGGATAAAAATAGATTATTGTACAGTTAGAGCATACGTAAAATTGTTTGACGTAAAAATGACAAAAGTCATCGAAGAATTTTCAATGGTAACAAATGATAAACTTATATTTTAATAAAGTGAAAAAAATACCGATATAATAAGCTTCTAGTATTGTAAGCTTTAAAGATAAAAATATTAGATGAAGATCATTAATGAATGTTTGAAATTTCACTCTAAAATGTAAACCATAAAAATTTGTTTCAAAATGTTTTATGTAAATTAAACTAGGTGTCTTAAGGCAAGTTGCATGAGTTTTCCAATATTTGTAATACTTGACTTAATCAACCGAAATTGAATTGGCTTTTAAATTTGTGAAATTGGTTCAGCTGTTTTTGAGAAAACGTCGACAAAAGGTCAAAAATCTGTTCACACACAAACACACATTCTTTTTCTAAATTTAATCTCATTCGATTCAGAATGGCTTGAAACGTCGAGAAAACATAACATTAGCAAGTCGATTTTTTGCGAAAACAAACTTCTCCTTCGGGAAGTTAATCAAAGGTATCAAGCAAAGAATTTTTAAACAAAAAAGTGAATAGAAATTTATTTTTAAAGCTAACTTTTATCATTTGCATATTTCATTTACCTAATTATTATTCCTAAACTAGTTTGTATTGAACAAATTCTTTCCGTTCAAGTTTTTATGATTAGATTTTCTTAAGCCGAGTGATGCAATTTTATGACTATGCATTTGGTCGGTCGGAAATGCATTCACGTGCATAATCTTCTCAGCAGGTGACATAGCGAACCATTAATATAATATCATATTTTATTATTACAAAATTTCAAAAATAGCAAAAGTAAATCCGACGAGGTCGTAAACCATCATAGGTAAACCGGTAAACCGAAAAACTGCACGATACGATTCTTGGAGGACAAAAAGGTATCAATGAATCATCATCGTCATCTTTGTTGATGAAAAGATAGATTGACAGGATAATTGAATCATTTGTATAGTAATTTAGGTATTTTGGATATATCTATGAATGGCATTGATGTAGGATACTTTGCAAAATCTTGGACGAATAATTTTGCACTTTGCTGCTAATTATTATGTCCCTTTTCGGCCGACTATTGTAAATTCATCAAATTTACTGAATGTCCTTTACTGGACAGTTGTAAATAAAAGAGTTAAATAAAAATTATTAAGAACCAGCTGTGCCCTATTTAGCGTTGCTATAATATCTAAAAAACATTTTTTAAATTTTAGAATTTTTTTTCCATGCTAATTCTATATGAAACTTTGATTGAATTACGCTCCGTCTAAAAGTTCATATTAAGAGCTAAAACTACTAGAGAATTTTTTCATCAACTTGGAAGCATTTGAGCCCCTGGGTGCAAGGAAATTTGAAAATGTCCATATTAAGGACCACCCTAATATACATATAAATAAAAATTTAGACAAAAATACGATTCTGATTCATCTTGACATATATTACATACATTAAGATGGACAATAGCGTTCATATCTTTTGCGATTGATTGTTGAATTGTATTAGATGCATCATCGAGTGAAACATCCCATTCAGCATCGCAATAATATATTAAACAACCTACTAGAAATATGTTCTGAAATTTTCCCAGTTTTTTTCTAAATATAGAAATATGTTGATATGCTACTTTTTCTAAATATTTTTATCTGTCACCTTTTACCCCATAGAGTGCAAACACATCCAATGCTCATTTTTAATTGGGTTTTTCAGAAATAAAAGCTACAATATTTATACAATGCCAAATATAATTTTTTTGAGCTCATTTTTACATAGATTAGACCTAAATATTCATCAGCATACTTGGAAAATTTATGAATATTATTTATCTCTTGTAAAATTTATTTTTAACTTTGTAGGGGTGTAGGGTAGATATAGTAATGGGCCAAAAATCGAAAATGAAATTTTTGCATACCTTCACGTTTTAGAGGTTTCTGAACATTTTGACATATCTCAGAAAAAATGGATGTGTGTGTGTTTTGTGTGCCCGCATTTTTTCGTTCAAGTTTTCAGGCGCACGGATCAACCGATTTGAATGATTTAAAAAAACATTCGATTTCTATTCATACGGAGATATTCTGATTAGTTTTTGGCAAAGGCAGGTCCAGCCGTTACTGAGATACGGAGCAAGGAGTGCAGAAAATACAAATCGAGTTATTGAGAGAACGGAGTATCCGATTTGAATGATTTAATAAGCATTTAAGTTGTAATGATTGGGAGAAGTGGTGATTAGTTTTTGGCAAAGGTAGGTCCCACCATTTCGAACATACAAAGCTAAATGTGCAAAAATATCAGTTTTTGAGTGAACTAAGCGTCCGATTTGAATGACCTAAAAAACTTTCTGCTTGTTTCAACAAAACAAAATTGCTTTTGGGAATAAAATATTTTTCAATATAATTTTTTTTTTGTATATCGAAAATAGTGCAGATTTAAATTTTAATTCTGACTAAAGTTCTAAACCTCACTTATATGCTTTAAATAAATAATTTTAACTCTGCAATTCAGTTTATATAATTCTTATAAATATTCGACAATGTTACAGTATTTATTTATAATCTATTTGAAAACATTTAATATTCCTCGAACATTTCGTTACGGTACAGGAAGTTCCAGTAATTTGCCTTAAGGCATGATGCCATGCACCACTAGTTTAAATTTTGCTAATTAATTTAGTTCATCTATGTATATTTATGTATAACTGTAGAGGATTATATTAAGAGCTAATAAATATAAAATTTTGTGGATGAGTCCATTTTCTTATTAGCAAAATTATTTTTTAATAATAATTTCACTTTTAATAAAATAAAACAACAAAAATCTTCTTCAAAGTTTTTATCTATTCATATATTATTATTCCCACTAACCAAAATTTCGGTTAAATTCATCCAAGTCGAAGAAAACGGTGTCCCGTAAAGAAACACACGAATACATTTGCATTTTTCTTAAGAATTCTTTTATAAACGATTTCTATGATTTTATCCCGAAATTTCTGACCTCAGAGAAGGATCTAGGTTAGGGTCTAGTGGTAGGTACCAGACATATCCTGGGGGAATACAATGGATAAATAGAAAGGGCTCTGGAAGGGTCCGATTTAATAAAGAAATGTGTGAAATTGAATAGAAGTTTTGATTGAAGGTGTTGTTTTAAGGATATGGTAATTCCCGTATGGTTTATAGTAATCGTCCCAAAAACTAAAATGTAAAATTTTGCATGTCTACACGTTTTTAAGGTTCTTGAACATTTTGGAATACCTTAGAAAAAATGTATGTGTGTATGTATGTGTGGATACAATTTTTTGTAGCATTCGATTTGAATAATCCAAAAGACATTCAATTCGCAATGATGTTGAGAATTAGTGATTAGTTTTTGGTAAAGGCAGATCCAGCCATTTCGGAGATACAGAGCAAAAAAAAATAAAAAATGCGAATTAAGTTTGTGAGACAATGGAACATCCGATTTGAATGATTCAAAAGACATTCAACCTGTATTGATATAATGTTTATAATAATTAAGTTTTTGCAAAGGCAGGTCCAAAGGTTTTGAAGACCCATAGGAAAAAGTTTAGAAAAAAGCCATTTGACGGTCAAAAACGAGATTTGTTGGAATTTAAATCCATTGATAAAAACGGGTATCGAAACTTTCAAGAAATTTCAAAATTTACAAACAAAAATTTAGTTTTCGAAAAAATTTCAAGTTTTAAAAAAAAATCGAAATTTTCAAATATATCAGTATTTTCAAAAAAGACATATTATTTCAATATTCAAATTTTTTAAAAGGTTTCAAAATGTTCAAAAAAATTCAATACTCTCAGAAAAATCTAATTTTTCTTTTATGAGCTTTTAAAATTTTTAAGTTTGTACGGGAAGTTCCAGCAATTTGCCTTAAGGCACGATGCCATGCCCCACTAGTTTTGTTTCGTTTTGTGATTAAATTTCATTTTTCATATATTTCACATCGATTTAAAACTCACAAGAAATTTCAAAATCTTCAAAGAAAATTTAGATTTCGAAAAAATTTCTAAATTTTCAAAAATATCAGTATTTTCAAAAAAGGCATATTTTTTAATATTCAACTTTTCTAATCTAATGTTTCGTTTCTGAGCTTTTAAAAATGTTAAATTACGGTACGGATAGTTCCAGCAATTTGCCTTAAGGCACGATGCCATGCTCCACTTGTTTTGTTTTGTTTTTGTGATTTTATTTCCCTTTTTATAAATTTTACAAACTTACAAGAAATTTCAAAATCTTCAAAAAAGTTCAAAAATATCAGTATTTTTTTTTTAAAAAAAGTCATATTGTTTTAATAGGCAATTTTTTTAAAAAGTTTCAAAATGTTAAAAAAATTCAAAATTCTCAGAAAAATCTATTTCTTTTTTGAGCTTTTAAAAATTTTACATCGATTCAAAACTGACAAGAATTTTCAAAAAGATTTAAAAAAAAATCGTTTTACAAAATTTCTAAATTTTCAAAAATATCAGTATTTTCAAAAAACGCATATTTTTTAATGCCTAATAAAGGCAAAATTCTCAAAGAAATCTAATTTTTCTTCTGAGTTTCTAAAAAATTTTAAGAAACGCTACGGAAAGTTCCGTTGAATTAAGACACAATGCCATGCACCACTATACAAAATTTCTAAACTTTTAAACATATCAGTTTTTTTTTTCAAAAAATGCATTTTGTCAATATTCAAATTTTTTTAAATGCTTTCAAAATGTTCCAAAATGTTGAAAAAAAATAAAAGTTCTCAGAAAAACCTAATTGTTCTGTTCTGAGCTTTTAAAAAATTTTAAGTTACCGTACGGGAAGTTCCAGCAATTGGCCTTAAGGCATGATGCTATGCTTCACTACTTTTGTTTCCCTCTTTATAAATTTTACATTCTTTTTAAGAAAAGCCTTCAAGTAATTATTAATAGCAAAATTTGAGTCAGACCAATTGGTGCATTTTTAATATTTCTCAAAATTTCTTGACACAAAATTATTCCCAAAATAAACAAAAACAATTTATAAAGCTCTATAATCTGTAATATTCGGTAAATAAAAATTGCATAAGGGATATTTAAAGGATTTTTTTTACCATAAGAAAACTCTCAAGATCTACAAGCATTAATTAAACTATTTGAATTTGATTACATATTTTTTCTTCAAGTTATTGTATTACATAATACTAATGTTAGGCTTAATATTGTTTAATAGTTGTATTTTTCCTATAATTAATTCAATTCAGATAATTTATTTTCTGTAATTATTAAATTTATTCCTGGATCCGTATAAATATAAATATAAATAAATTATGAATATTATAAATTATGAATAATTTCATATGAATCATTTCATTTCAATTCATTTATGCTAAAAAATGTTAACAAAAAAAATAGAGTTTCGGACCAATAGACAGACCAATTGGTATATTTTTAATATTTGCCAAAATTTTGGATTTTACTCATTTTGGCAATATTGGACTAGAGCAACCCCATATCTTCAAAAACACACTTTGTACACATACTATAAAATAAAACAATAAAAACCACCCCCCTAGCTCTAAGTCTATCCAAGTACCGCATATCCTGAGGGAGTCCTAAACCTAAATAACAATAGGAGTCAGTCAGGTTCAGGTAATACCTGGCATTCGAAAATTCCACCTTGCGCACACAAAACACAAAAGAGACCTAGATGATCGTTCTTTTCATATAATGTGAGTTTTCGAATTCGTGAGTTTTAGAGTTTTCGAGTTGTGAGTTGTGCGAGTTCGCTTGAAATTCTGTCTTGTGTCTGCTGACACAAAACACAAAAGTTTAAAGTTGGTTCCACCGAAAACTCAAAATGAAACGAAAATGAAAGAAAAAAATATATAAATATCGGATCTCTCAAGCATTCCGTCCTACTATAGCGACTGTACGAGGAATGCGAGCCTATAGGGCTGGGGAATTGATGGAGTCGAAGTCGATGTTGGCGAAAAATCGATGTTGGATAAAAATATTATTTGAATTAGAATTAGTGATACGGGCGATATTTTTGTGTATGCGCTTTTTACTGTATATTAATTGTTAAAGTATTGTTGAAAGTTGTTACATTTTAAAAGAAAGTATCAAATAATTTGAAGATGTTTTTTACCTAAAGAAGTACTTAAAAATATAATTTAACGATACCTAATATGAAAAACTGAATTAATAATAAAAACAATAAATGAAGATACGATATAAAATAAATTAGAAAAATTGGCAAAAAAATTAGGCAATTTTTCAAATAATTTTCTAAATTCTGAGACATTTTCCAGTTTCAGTCTACAATTAACGTCATTTTTGCCAATTTATGTTGTTTTTAGAAAATTTGTAACATTTTGAGACAATATACAATATTTACAGATAATCTACAGCATTTAAAAATATAATTATTTATATATTTTTTAAAAATATTTTTTATTGATCTGTGACATTTTCAGACTTTTTATCTTTATATTTAATATTAATTTATCTTTATTATTTTATCTTTATATTTAATATTTATATTTAAAGATTAAATGTCTGAAAATGTCGCAGATCAGAAAATTTTGAAAATTGACTGAAAAATGTTTGGATTATTTGAAAAATTCAGACAATTTACGACATTTTCAGGTAATTTTTACAAAAATTTTAAGTATTGTTTCAAACATCTTTTTTATTGGTTTTATTTTAATGACTAAATAAATGGCGACATAAATATTGCTTTTAACTAGTAATAACATATTTAAATTGTATAAAACAGTCATCTTTAACTAAATAGCATCCAAAACCATTCAAAAAAAAATTACTGAAAAGTGAGTTCACACAAAACATTAATGAAAAATATTTCTAAAACCAAATTAACACTAAAAATTTATACAAACACTGGTAATGGATGGAAATAACGATAGTCAAATTTATTATTATTATTAATTTAGACTAAATTTAACCTAATATAAGATGTTGCTACATCAAAAATATCGTCAGTTTTATGAATGGACTAGTAATACTATATTACTACCATAAACTGAACAATATTTCACATCCTGTGTGAAAATAGCACCTGTTAGTGACTTGCCATTTTAGTTCGGACTTTAGAAATTTCACAAGAACAGTTTTTTTTTATCAAAGTTATTTCACATCTCCAGATTTTTTGAAGAACCTCTCACAATTCTATAATTGTAAAATTTTAAGCAATGAATGAATTTGGATTTATCTTTACATTTACGAACAATAAGAATTATTCTTAATATAATTCAAAATTTTACTGTAAATAAATTCAAATGTTCATAATGGTACTTACAAGGAGTACCTTACATTTATTCCCTTACGATTTCTATAAAACTTTGCATGATGATAAGGTTGATAGTCAAAATCAATTACTAAAAATATTATAGGCTTATGAAAAGTGGTTTAGTTTTAAAAATTATTCAAAAATTTGAAAAAAAATCTATAAATATTAATAAAATAGTATATAAATTCATTATTTATTTTATGCTTCACAATTTATTTTTTTTATTCTGTGCTTTATTTACAACTGTCCAATTAAGAACATTTAATACATTTGGGGAATTTACAATTGTCATCCGTGAAGGAACATTGTATACTAAATGGGCAAGTTGGAAAAACAACTAAATTGTCTAAAAAAATCAGTATAATTTGAAAAATAATGTTCTGTATAGTCTGCTTCAGATGCTTTAAAAATGTTATGGATAATCTGAAAAAACTTCATATAGATAGACTGAAGATTATATGGTTAGTTGTAAATGTTTTGGATAGTCTGAAAATTTTCTGAATAGATCTATAAGAATGTTTTTGGTAAAAATATTCTGGATAGTTCTAAAATGTTGTGGATAGTTTGAAAATTTACACTACCCGGCATATCTTCGGACTATCCAAAACAATTTTAGATTATCCAGAACATTTACAAAATATCCATATAATTTTGAGATAATTTAAAATATTTTTCGTCCATTTAGAATATTTTTAGACAATTTTGATCCTTTTTAAACTATTCAGAACATTTTCAGACTATGTAGAACATTTTTTAACACTCCATAATACTTTCAGACTACCCAGAATATTTTCAGACTAATCTGAACATTGGATAGTCTAAAAATGTTCTGGATAATCTGAAATTGTTGCAAATAGTATAAATAAGTTATGAAGTATTGAAAAATATTTCAGCAAACAATTATGGGTAGCCTGAAAATGTTCTAGACTGTCTGCAAATATTCAAGAGAAAAAATATTTTGTATATTTATATAATAGTTGGAAAATGTTCTGAATATATAGTCTGCAAATGTTCTAGATAGTCTGAAAAGTTCTTGAGGGTCTAGATAGTTTATGATAGACCTAAAATAATCTTTATATTTTGTAAATGTTACAGATATGCTAAAAATGTTATAGATAGTTTCGAAATGTCCTAGATAGAATAAAAATATTGCAAATTGTTTGAGAATGCTGCAAATCGTCTAAAAAATAATAGAATTAAAAAAATATCTGAATAAAATTCTGAATAAAAATATAATTTGAAAAAATTCTGAATAAAAATATAATTTGAATAAAATCTGAATAAAAATGATTTAATAAAATGTTTCTTTTAAAATTTAAATGATGTACCTATATGCGTTTTTTTTCTTAGAAATAATAGTAAAGTTAAATAACTTTATATATCTAGTATTTTTAATAAATAAAAAATTCAATCCTCCTTTTTCAAATGCATAAACATAAAAAATTGCGTTAAAAATTTCACATTTTTAAAACTCATCCCATTTCGATATCGAATTTCCAACAAGTCCCTTATACCCCCCCACTCGCCCATGTGCGTGTTTTGGAAACGCGCCCATGTGTGCGTTTCGTGTTCCGACGCGCTTCGTAGAGGGGAGCGAAACCGGCAACTTTAAAAATACCGCCGCGATGGCGCCCCAATCAATACGACGCTAGCGGTCACATGGTCCCGAGCTTCGACCAATCACAAACGGGCTTCTCGCGAACTCGGCCGAAGTGCGACGTCTCGATTCGAACGGCGCTGAGTAGACACGAGCGCTCATAACCGCTTCGGACGCTCAGTCAGTAACAGACGATGGTAGAAGACACAAGAGTAAAAGACACAGGGATAAAAGATACAAGAGTAAAGGATACAGGAGTAAAAGTTAAATAAAAATAAAAGACGTTTTGCCAAAAGTGTTGTGTTTATATAAAGATGTGTGTGCGTTCAAGTGCTAAAACGATACGGTGAAATTTTAAATCAAAAGTGTCTATTACCAATGATGTTAAATATGATGGAAGACGCCGGACACCTAGTTTTCACGGAATTACCCGGCGCTCTTTTACACTCCGTGACAGCCCTCCACCACCATCACCATCACGCTGGACATCGCACCAGGACGTTGTTGCAACAGCAGCAACGTTACGCCCCTTACCATCTTCACCAACCCCATCTCCTACCGTCTCCTCAACAGCACCAGCAAACCCAACGAGAAAGGCGACCTGTTACCCCTCAGCCAATCCTGACTTCCCAACACCACCAGCCCGAACCCGAACCCGAAGAGCAAAGGACGACGCACGTGTCCAGGCTGTATCCGGAACTTTTAGCACTGATTTTTGCCCATCTGGATGTAAGGGATCGTGGACGAGCCGCCCAAGTCTGCACGGCCTGGAGGGATGCGGCTTACCATAAATCGGTTTGGCGCGGGGCTGAGGCTAAATTGCATCTTAGGCGCGCGAATCCTGCCTTGTTTCACTCTTTGGTCCGCCGTGGTATCCGCCGGGCGCAGGTTTTGTCCTTAAGGAGGTCCTTGAGGGATGTTGTGCAAGGTGTACCGAATTTAGAATCTTTGAATCTCAGCGGGTGTTATAATGTTACGGATGCAGGTTTAGCACACGCACTAGTCAGCGAATTACCAGCTTTGCGTTCTTTAGACTTATCCTTGTGCAAACAAGTCACGGATACGTCTTTAGGCAGGATAGCGCAATCTCTTAAAAACTTAGAAACTTTGGAACTTGGTGGATGTTGCAATATTACCAACACAGGATTACTTCTAATAGCGTGGGGTTTAAAGAAATTAAAACGTTTAGACTTAAGGTCGTGTTGGCATGTGAGTGATCATGGTATAGGACACCTGGCAGGCTTAGATAAGACTACAGCCGAAGGCACCCCGGAGTTGGAGTACTTGGGTTTACAGGATTGCCAAAGACTGAGCGACGAGGCTTTGCAACACGTGTCCACCGGTCTTCCGAAACTGCGCAGCATAAACCTAAGTTTTTGTGTCTCGATCACGGACGGTGGTCTCAAACATTTAGCCAAAATGCCTGAACTCCGAGAACTCAACCTCCGATCCTGCGACAACGTCTCGGATATCGGTTTAGCCTATTTGGCGGAAGGTGGTTCGCGGATAGACACGCTGGACGTGTCCTTTTGCGACAAGGTAGGCGACCAGGCTTTGGAGCACGTCAGCAGGGGCTTATTCCGACTTCGATCTCTATCCTTGAGCGCCTGCCAGATCACCGACGAAGGCCTGGAAAGAGTCGCAAACGCCTTGCACGATTTAGAAACCTTAAACATCGGCCAATGCAGCAGAGTCACGGATAAAGGACTTACCTTGATTGCTGATAGCCTGGCAGGATTACGAGCAATTGATTTGTATGGTTGCACAGGAATAACTTCAGCTGGTCTTGAACGAGTCACGAAGTTACCACAATTGGTAGTTTTGAATTTGGGACTTTGGCACGTCAGGTGATCAGAGGGTGCACGACCATAATAAAAACAAGGTGTAAAAATTCATTTCGCGTCGGGGGTGGTAATGGTAATAGATACAGTAATTCGTTAAATGTTTTTGTTTATGGTGATACTGTGTAAATGTGATTCCTTCCCCCGACGACTTTCTAGTGACCTTGTTTAAATGGTTTGATTATTTTGATTATTAGTTGTGATAGGAGTGTCATACTCTCTTTTTGAAAATGTTGATAGTGTGTGAACTTCGGATGATGAACTATTAAAAATAAGACTGTTTCCGAATGAGGTGAACTTTTATTGAAATTCTATTAGAACAAGTTATATAAATGAAATTCTTTCAAATGTGTTACTAAAAAAAGACGATATTTCTTTTTATATTAATTATTATTATTATAAAAATACCTAAGATTTTTTTACCTATAATTCCATTTAATTTGTATATATGTTGTGTAAAATCGAAGCGTTTCGCAAAATGTTATTCCAATTTGTTTTGATGGAAACTATTTTGGAGGAGGAGGATGGATCTATTATCATTTATTATTATTATTACTATTTTCTTCTCCTCCAATATTTTTTCTGTCCAAAATCAACCATGTGTAGCCTATTTTTAGTCCTGATTTGAAATTTATGTCCTGATTTATGATACTATTCTATTTTTTTGTTTTTGAAAATTTCATTATGCAGTGAAATCTGTATATATTGAGATGATGAAAAAAGCGATGCATCTGATGCATGAAATGTTTTGTATATTTTAAAAAGGCGAAAATACAGTTTCTACTTGTTGAATTTAAAGTTTGTCTTTGATTTTTATAAATGTGACATAGTTTGTTGTTTGAATTTTCAGATGAGATATTAGATGAAAATATTAATGGTTGTAGGATTGAAAATTGCAACAGATTTTTCTTATGGTACATTTTTTCGAGAAAATGGATACTTTTTATCGATATATTTTCTTCAAATATTTATAAATAATTATTTTTACGTTTTACGTAAAGAAGTTTGTTTTTAAGATCTCTGTGTTCTAAGCATTTTCCAAAAAATGTGTATTAAAATCAATATTCTAGTATTTTGTATTTGTCGTTTTTTTCTTTAAATTTAAATGTTTTTTCTAAAAATAAAATTTTATTTGCCCAACATTTAAACATACTAAATTTTTATATTTTCCATTTTATTTCAATACGATATAAGTATGATACATGAAAATAGAAATTAACAATATCTTAAAATAATAATTTGCAATTGAATATATTTTATAATTTTTTTTTTAATTTATTCGAAGTAGAAAATAGCGTACGAATATTTTTCAATTAATGTTTTTCTAAGTCTTTCAAATTTTATTTAATTTTTAACAAATTTAAAAAATGTGAGTAAAATTCGTAATAAAATTAGTTTTTCCTTTTCATTTAAATAGTATGATTTTTATTGTTCAAAATAAACTAATTTGATAAAATTAGAGTTCCAAAAATCTCTATAAAACTATTAAAAGAAATTGCAGAAAAAATCATTGAAAGTAGCTAATAATTTTTATATAAAGAATAATTTTGATATATTACTTTATTATTTAAAATAACATTTTTCCCGAATAAGTTTCATATTATGATTTTTATTATACAATAAACTAAAATCGTTATAATTTTTTTATATAAAATGTTTATGTTAAAAAATAATTTCATTTTTTTAGTTAAAATGCGAATCAATTAATATAATATATAATTAATAAAATATTTTAATAGCGAATTTAGAATTTTCCATAAAAATTCTTGCAGAAAAATTGTGGTGTATAAACAAGATAAAACAATTTTCATACAGAGAACAATTTTGATCATTTTTGTAAAAGAAAAAAAAATTAATTATCATTGTTCAAAATAAAATCTTAAATTTTTATTAAAATGCGAGTCAATTAATATAATAGATTATTAATAGAATATGTTTTTAGAAAAATAGAATTGTCTATAAAAATTTTGCCAAAAAAATAATCGTGGTGTATAAACAAGATAAAATAATTTTTATACAGAGAACAATTTTGTTAATTTTTGAAATAGAAAACCAATGCCTTATCAAATTAAGAACTTTTTTTATAAGTTCTCTGATTTATACAACAATGTACATAATTAAAAAAAAAGAAATAATTATTAGCTACTTTTTTTTACCAAAATGTGATAATTTAATTATATAAGAATTTGAGAATCAATTCAACATTTCCTAATCATTAAAATCATTTAATAATAATCCATATAATAATTCTGATGACTTACAATATATTAACCAAACCATTTGATCGTATAATTTTTGTTAATATTATTTTTTGAGAAAGTTGTCTTCTTGCAAAAAAAAAATCGATTTAAAATAATATTTTCAAGCAAGGCAGACAAAATTATACATTATTTTTAATATAAACCAGCTTATTTTTAAATATTACTTCTTACACAATTTCTGTTTTATGGCTTTAATTTTGTTATAAATGTAAAGAAGTGTTAATTATTAATATGTCTTCTTGGAGGTTTCTTCATTCAAATATGGTTTTATAAATTTTACAATTGATTTTCTTCCATATCACGATTTCTTCGATCACAACACTTTCTTCTTGATATCATATCTTACATTTTGTGCACTTCTAAGAAAGTCATATGTCATAAATCTATATATTCAAACTTTCGATAGAATTCCTGAAAGAATATCACATTTCATGAATTGATAGAGTTAGAGGAGACTGGGTTATTTGATACCAATTTTATTTGCATTTATAAAATATTCAATATCAGTCAAATATTCAATACACTGTGATATAATGGACTAAAATGAACTTAATAATAATTTAAATAAAAATCAGAATAAATGTTGAAAAAATCCTATATTTTTAGTGATAGGGATGAAGTAGTAGGTAGTCATATTATTCGTTAATTTTGTGTTTCTTAGAAGTTTAAATTATTTTTGTTGATCAACTCAATTTCGTTTATGTGATTATGCAAGTCTATGCAAATTGTCTTAAGATAAAATTAATACCACTTTTGTACTCATTTTCTTTTTTATATAGAAAATTTGAAAGTTATCATTTTTTTTTATTAGAGACTTTATATAGTACTGTCCATTATAAATTTTTGTTTCAATAAATTTGAGGTATTATCAACTCTTCACAAGGGAAATACACAAGATACAAATGGATTACATGAGAGACAGCATTAATTTTAGTATTTGTAAACAGTTTTCTATAAATTCTTTTATTGAATTTTTTCTTTGCTTAATTCTTTTTCAAAACAGATCTTTATAATTCCAACTCCAAAAGCCCTAACATTTCCAATCGAACAAATAAATACTTAGATCTATTTTTTTGGAAAAATATTTATACAAAAACTATTTTTTTTGGATACCTAACACTATATAAATATTATAACTTTCATTAAAAATTGTAATTATATATTTTACACTAAATAATTTTTGACAAAATCCTAGAACCAAATTAAAAACAAAGGAGATATTCAATTAATTCAATTCAATTTTATTTCAATAAATTTTCAATTAGATTTTTTGGGAAATTTTTGAAAAAATCGACTTTTTTGAAAAATTTGAAATTTTTTGGAAATGTTTTTTGAGATTTCTATTTTTTGCACTCTTTGCTCCGTATCTCCGTAACGGCTGGACCTGACTTTGCCAAAAACTAATCAGCACATCACCCCATCAATAGGAATCGAATGTTTTATGAATCATTCAAATCGGCTGATCCGTGCGCCCGAAAACGTCGACAGAAAATTGTATCCTCACACACACACATTCATTATTTCTGAGGTATGCCAAAATGTTCAGAAATCTTCAAAATGTGAAGAAATGTAAAAATTTTCAATTTCGATTTTTGGACAATTACAATAAATTACCCTATCTTACATTACTACGGGAAGTTAAAAATTAGTGCAAATTTTGTTTACATTTCTTTGGGTTTCGTACCAAGATTTATACTATTTAAAATTCACTTAAATAGTTATCCTGACAAATGACATTTACAACAGTATGGATCAACGAACCGACTTCGGAATTTCGGACTTTTTTTTAAAAAGATTTAAAAATTTTCAAGTTAAAAAAAAAACAAAGCTTTCAAAATGCTCAAAAAATCTAATATTTTCAAAATTCTCAAAAAAAATAGGAAGTTCCAGAAATTTTTCTTCAAGGCACAATGATGCACCACAAGTTTTTGAGGAAACTCCGGTCTAAAATCAGCTCACAAACTTTTTCCAAATTTGGCCTCATTCGATTGAGAATGACTTGAAACGTTGAGAAAACATAAAATTGGCAAATCGAATTTTTTGATGAAAACATAAACTTCTCCTTCGGGAAATTAATTAAATAAAACTAATACCCAAATAGCTTATTGCCAAGTGGAAAATTATAACTATTTTTATAACCGAAAAATTTCAATTCAATTTTCAAACAAATAAAGCTGGAGTAAACTTTGACTTTACTCCATAAAGCTTATTTTATCGGATTTAACTTGGACAGCTTGATATCAAGAAGTAGTAATTTTATCAGTTTTTACTTGAAAATATAGATTTCTTAGTTGAGAAAATTTTTTGATTTTGAAAAAACGTTTATCAAGCAAAATCCATCTAACATTAATTTCCAAATTTGGTCTCATTCGATTCAGAATGGCTTGAAACGTCGAGAAAACATAAAACTAGCAAATCGGATTTTTTTATGAAAACATAAACTTTTCCTTCTGGACGTTAATAAATATCGTTTTTTCTTTTGTTTGCTCTCCAGTTCGATTCTGATATAAATAATAATTCATATTTTCGAAATGTGTTATGCTGAACGCACGTCCATGTTTGTTAGAAAAAAGAACTTTTGCTAGATAACAGCGCCAACATATATTTATAAATCCAACATATGTATATATAAATATATATATATATATATATATATATATATATATATATATATGTATATAATGTATATATATTTGTATATTATTATATTTATATATGGTGTGCAATGTGTATATAGTCAGAGGAGATAAGAACGACTGATAAAACGCGTTTCCGCCGACTTCGACCAGTCAGTCGTTTTGCTGGTGGATAGTAATCGGATTTTTGTATCAAAACACACGAAATAACGAAAAAAAATTTTTTTTATATCTCAATATATTGAAGATTCTTTGGTCGGCGTTGAAACATATTGAAATGAATAAAACAGCCAATGCGTCGAATGAACAAATATTTATTTTAGATTTGTAAAGTTTCGAGACTAGATGTGTCTCATCATTCAATTAGAAGAAATTATACAATATAAGGAAAAATTCTGAATTAATGACGTAATAATTAAACAAATTAGATTATACATACCAAATAAAAAAAACACATGATACTATCGCAGAAAAACAAAAATGGTTAGAAATTAAAAATTTATTGAAAAAATTGTTCAAATCAAAGAATTTTCAAATTTGTAACAATTTAGCTACAACGTAACAAAAAATTGCGTCTATTAATTGTGTCAGCCAATTTTAAATTTTTAGAAGAAAAAGTAATAAGTTCTAACCTGGTGCGGTATCCATAATTATTATTAAATATATATAAAAGTACTGAATCAATGCCACTTGACATTGGTGTTTAAAATTTATGCAACTTCCCGTTTTATATTAGTAATAAACGCCAATCGTAAATCAAACATCATAATAATATGCAACAAATTAAAATTTTATTACGGAACTGTATTAAGAAAAAAAATTATAGGCCCAATTTGACTTTGAGCAGTTATATTGTGAAAATCAAACCAATTATATCACAACAAATTCTACATTTCAAACAAACAACTATCTGACTATGTTCAGTAAAACTCCTAGGTAATTCATCATAATAAAATGTGTTTTTTGCTGTTTTTCAAAAATTTGTCACCTGGTTCTTTTTACCCCATAGACTGGAAAAAAATGATACGGCCAGGGTGCAAACAGGTCCAATGTCTTATTTTTAATTTTAAGGGGATTTTACGAAATATTAGCTACATTATGCAACCAATGCAAAATAGAAATTTTATGGGTACATTTTTTACAGAGATAACACTGTATATAAACTTGATCTGGTTCGTCAAAAATATTCATCAGCAGAGTTGGAGTGCTTATTTATTTAATTTATCCCCCGTAAAATTGTTTTTTAACCTAATTTACTATTTTTTATAGTTTACGCCTTTGCCAGGGTAAAGGTTTAGTTGGTCCTTTTTACCCCTCCCAGGTGTAAGCTTTTATAGAGGTTATTTAAAAACACCTATTGAATCTAACTCAAAATTAACAATAAATCTTACAAAACAATTAAATAACGTATACTTTAAATTTTTTTGTTAAAGTCTCGTAAACTAAGCAACAGTGCTCACAACTAAAAAAACAATGGAAGAAAATACTTTTGATATGGATTTTCAAACAATGTCGTTTATCTCCTGATAGCAACGTTGCAGGAATCAAGGTGATGGCCATTTGCGGTTTGGGTGATCATCGTGTTGACTTTTGTATTTGTCTGAATGTGTTCGTATTTTATTTTTTTCTACGCTGTCTTTACAGGTCAACTAATTTGGGACATACTTTGTGAGGCATTAAAACTTTTTTTCAATAATTTATTTTGAAATCTATGCATTGGTTTCAAGTTTTCTAATCTTCATAGAGGCAACCATCCATCAATTTTCATCATCATTGGCCGTATAGAAAAGCTTCTTAGAAGAAGTCTTATGATTTGTGCCTTAAACCTCATGCAAAATGTTTTATGTGTTTGCTTTCCCTGAATTCCACATGACAAAATGGATGACTGCTACTCTTTCTTTGATTTTCCTTAAATCGTCTTCATAGATGCATCAACTATCTATTACTAAAAAGACTTCTCATTCTCATTCTTAGAAGAAGTTTTACGACGACTCTTGCGAGTCTTTTACAATAAGAGTTGGTGTTTCTGGTTGGCATTTTTGTATCCAGCCATAGTAGCCATTGCCAGTGCAAATGTTTTTAATCTTGATGCGGTTTATAACGAGATTAACGTCAAGTATAAATAAAATTCATTCCGCATGGAAAACGTCAACGTGCATGTTGCATTTGCTGCAGTTGCATCGCGAATATAAAAGTCGACTTATAAAAAATAATAGCCCAGATCCGCATTAGATGAATTAAATATTAGAAGTCAAAAGTCCAAAGTCAAAGAAAGGAAATTTTTCAAGGGTACGAGAAAAATTTTCAGGTTTTGATTTGATGGCTGATACTTTGTATAGCATAGAAATAATAATAATGGATAGTACTGCCTTAGGGCAAGTTCTTGAGTTGAGTTAAACTCCATCTCGATTCAATGAAAATTAGTGTAAGAGTTTTACCATTGCCATTGCCGTTTCACATCGCAGTACCCGAAAATGAGCAATTGGGGACATATTATTAATAATTAATCGCAAGAAAATCGAAAATGTACTTTTTTATATATCTTTACGTTTCAGAGGTTTCTGAATATTTTGGCATACCTTAGAAAAAATGGATGTGTGTGTGTGCGGATACAAATTTTCATCGACGATTTCAGGAACACAAATCAACCAATTTGAATAATTAAAAAACATTCGATTTGTTTTAATAAGGAAACGTGCTGATTAGTTTTTGGCAAAGGCAGGAGATACGGTGCAAAAAGGCCCAAAATTCAGTTTTTGAAAGAACGGAGCGTCCGATTTGAATGATTCAGAAAACATTTGACTTGTATTGATGAAACGAAGAATTGAGTAGATTTTTGGAAAGGCAGGTTCAACGGTTATGGACTCCCAATAAAAATAAGGTTAAAAAAATGCCATTCGGTGGTCAAATATGTTCATTAGACATGGGCACATCAACCTAATAGAGAATTTTAATAATGTGTACACATTTTGTGTAATTTTTTTGAGTTCCGTACCAAGATTTTTAATTTTAAAATTTATTTATATGGTTCAAACAAATGTCCTCGACATTTTCGACGGTATCCATATGTATGATTGAAAAAAACTCTCGATCGCGAGGCAGTTTTGCAAAAGGCACGTCTAGCCGTTCCGGAGGTATGGAGCGCAAAGGGTGTAAAAATGGTTATGCAGTTTTTGAGAAAAACATCGTCCGATTAGATTGATTCAAAAAATCTTTTACTTGTGTAGACGGTGTGCAAA
>NW_020539726.1:33561087-33584882 GCF_003426905.1 Ctenocephalides felis | reverse complement strand
ATTAACTATAAAATTAGGGTGTTTTTACTGAAATCATTACTATTGAATAAAGTTACACCCAATTCTTAATTGTTTATAGTTTAATTATAAAAATCGAAAACAAACCAACTACGTAAAACTTGTAAAATATAACTTCGAAAGTGGCATCACATGTTGCACAATTTTTGATAATTCAAATTAAACTGTAAATGAACTATAAAATTAGTGTATATTCACTAAAATCATTACTATTTAATAAAAATACTGTCGATTGCTAACTATTTTTAGTTTAATTATAAAAAAATCTAAAATTAAACCCACTACAATCCTGTAAAAAATCACTTTGTAAGTGACAATTGCGTTCTAACAAAATTTTGCTCAAATTTTTAGTAATTAAATAATAATGAGAATTTAATACAATTTTTTTTTGAAAATGTATAGAAGTTCATACTATTTAATAAAATACTTCCAATTCTTAACTATCCATAGTTTAATTATAAAAAATCTAAAACTGAACCATACATGCCTTACAATATCACTTTGTAAGTGACCTCAAAAGTTTGCAAAATTTTTAACAATTTAAATAAGAATGAGAAATTATTACTAAAATTAATATCGATTTATTAAAGTCATTATTATTGAATAAAAATCTTCCAAATCTCAACTGTTTATAATTTATTTATTAAAAATCAAAAACAAAAATTTATTTTTGTTAATATTATTACTAGCTGTCCTACTATCGGTCACTTTGACAAAACGGGCTTGGAACACTCATATTGTAGTCGATGTTTACAAAATGCAATATTTCTGAAATATTACTTGTTTTTATGGCAAACTGTAAAATAAGTTTTTCTTATTTATTTACTGAATATTACAGACATAAAATATTCTGTTTGAAGATGAAAAAATCTTTTTTTCCTGACATCAGTATACAACTTGCAAAATGTGAGCTTGGGAAAGTAAAAGAAAGAAAAAAACAGTTGAAGACTTTTTAAAACTTTACACATTTCACATAAATAAAAATTATGTGATGATTCGATAAACTAATATCAGACTGGTCATTTCGTTCAACTTTTCAAGACAATATAAGGTCTTTCATAGATATAAATCTATAAATTCATCATAGCATATCAAAATTTAATTCCATCAAAAATCTATGTATACATGAATAAATCTATTATATGTTTATTATAAAATTTTGTCTATAAATTATCTAATTTATTATGCTGTATCTATCGAATCAGTTTTTTTTTAACCTTTCGATGTTTTGACGTTTTTTTGTTTTTGTCTGAAACACCATCAAGGTCTTGAAATAAAAATACAAAAATAACCGCATTGTTTCTTCTACAATCCCGTTTTTTTGTCAGAACATAATAATGGACTCAACATTCTATTTTAATAATTTTGATTCGGATTTTTTATCAGAAAATTTGATAATTTGCATTGGAAAAACAGATCAGCAGTTGATTTTCTATTCTATTGATAAATTGTAACGATATTCTAATGATTACAATATAAATATAAAATGTATTATTTCATTTAATTAATAATATTAAACGGTAAATTAGTTATAAAGAATCAATTGGTGATTTTTTTATATTAGTAGGTTTTTGTTAGTTTGATTTGAGAAAAATGATCGTGAAAGCAATAATTTTGTAACTAATTTATATTACTAAATAACAGTTCAAAAGAAAAGTTATTGTGATTCTCAAATTTTCAGGAAATTATTTCATATTGAAAAAACAGTATTTGAGTATTATAAAAGAATAATGTAAACTATATAAACTGGCTGCTAGAACTAAAAATTTATAATATTAATATAAATTACAAAATATATTTACTGAACTAGGTGAATAAATTTAAATTACAAATAAAAGGTACGCTCAACATCACATTATTATTTTAGTGTTAAAAATAAATTTTAAAATATTTTTTAAAATTCTAATGAAAACTTAAGGAATATTCCATTTCGTTAAATTGTGTTTGAAGCAAATTTGCATGTTTTTCAAATCTAATGTATATTTGTTATTTTTTAATATGAATGTTTTTAAATTGTGTATCCCCCAGATAAAAAAAATGTATACTATCTAATTTTATTATCAAATTTTATTGATACTCCTATGGGCATCTTTGGAGAAATACTTCGAAATGAGAAATAATGGTTTACTGACTGGATGGCACAAAAATTTATATTTTGTCGATTGGTTTAGGATTTTGCTTCAGAAAGTACTGACATCTTGTTTAGAACATGTATTAAATAATTGTAGTTAATTATTTAATTATAATTGTATTAAATACAGAATTGATTTTCCATCGATTTCATAATAATAAATAAATTTTTTGATATATAGTCTTTACACATTATTTTTGGTTAAAGTTGAAAAGATATAACATTGTGATTTTTAGGAAAACAAAGCTTCATTTATTACAATTTAAATAAAAATCATAAAAATTTTCACATATCAACAAAGATTTTAATTGACAATCGAAGAATACCTCATAAAAAGCACAATAATCAAAAGAAGTTAGAATTTTGTTAGTAAAAAAACTAAATTAAATTAAAATGAACTTTGTGAAAAACTTTTGGCGAACCCATTTGGCCAATTTTAGTCTTGAAACATTTACAACCATGACAATTTCGACAGATAAACATTTGAAAAAAAATAAAGTTAGATTTGCCAAGTGAAAAATCAAATGTTTGGGACTTAGATAATTTAGTAAAAAAATATTTAAAAATTGACAAATATTTTAATAAAATGAACATCGTTCTGGTTTACCAAAACATTCATATCATTGTTATTTTATGATAATAAAAATATGATAGTTGATTCAAATCTATTTCCTACATTTGCTTGGATTTTTAGTAATGATATTACTAATATAAAAATTAGAATTCAATAATATTAGTTCTCAACAATTTTATATTATAAAACTTTTGATTGACTAAAATATAAAAAAATAATATTATAATAATAATAATATTGTTACAATGTTTATAAAATTATTCCCAACATTTCCACAATATGTTCCAGTTTAATACAACAGATGGCACCACCGTTTCACTCAAAGTTCCAATCAGATTCAAACTAGATTCTAAAGTTGCTTAATAAATAAATTGTATAATTTACAGAACTAACGTTTAAAATAATTAAAATTATAATTGTGCAAAATCAAATTAAATGTCGTATTAATAAATGAATTATATATATATATATATATATATATTACTTAAGAATTTCATAAAACATAGAAGAAAAATTGTAAAAATTTTGCAAACCCTTAAGCAGTGTCAACTTATGTTACTAATATTTTAGCAAAGTTTTGGGACTACTCGAGCAAATTTATTTAACATCATTTACAGTTTTTATAATTTGTTAATATAATAATATGACAAAAATTATACTAAATCAGATTTCTACATTTCCATGAATATTTTTATAAAAATGACAATATTATTAGGAACAAACAGTAGAAATAGTTAAAACAAATAATTTAGTATGTCTTTCCAAATTTGGTGCCAAAAAAATGAAACAAAGTAATTCATACATAGAAAAAAAAAAAAAACAGCAATTAATTAAGTAATACTATTCCCAGCATTTCCATTATTAGTTTCTATTATATATTTTATCCAACAGATGGCAGAACCGTTTCCCTCGATGTTCCAATCAGATTCAAACTAGATCCCAAAGTTTAGAATAAATTTTAAGATCAAGAGAAAAAAAAAATTATAAGTGTACAAAAACAAATTGGATGTTGAAATAATTATTAAGTTATAATATATATTAAAGGTATATCATAACAAATTTAAAAAAAGTGATCACTTTCATAAAATATTTTAAAAAAGTGACTTGAATTCCATAGGATATTTAATAAAGATTCTAATAATTAGTTACTTGGTTGCCACCTAATTAACATATATATCAGTAAAATAAAATTAATAAATATTTAGTCAATAATTTAGTAAAAATTTAACAAAATAATTAGCAGTATCAACTTAGACAACCTACTAGGACCAAAGCAAATACTGTAGCAAAGTTTAGGATCTACACTAGGAAATTTATTCAAAATCATTAATAATTTTTAGTAATTTGCTATTAAAACTACAACAAAAACAATATAACAATATTCCAACAATTCTCACAAATCAATTCCCAACATTTTCATTATAAGTTTTTATTTTCCTTAATAGATGGGGCCACCATTTCACTCGGCGTTCCAATCAGATTCAAACTAGATTCTAAAGTTGCTTAATAAATAAATTTTAAAATATACAAAATAATCGTTTTAAATAATTAAAATTTCAATAGTACAAAACAGATCAAATGTAGTATTAATGAATAAATTATATATACTTGGGTATTTGATAAAACTTAGAAGAAAATGGACTTAAATTTAATAAAATATAGAATAAAACTGAAATTATTTTGAAAATTGAAATCTAACTTTGTTTCCACGTAATTAACAAATATAACAGTGAAGTAAAATTAATAAAAAACGAATATTTTAGTTTGCCTTTCAATTTGGTGTCAAAAATTCAAACAGAGTGATTCATACGTTGCAAAAGAAATTAAAAATAATCAGTAATTAATTCAGTAATACTATTCCCAACATTTTCATTATAAATTTCTATTACATATTTTATCCAAAAGATGGTAGAACCATTTTTCCTCAACGTTCCAATCAGATTCAAACTAGATTCTAAAGTTTAGAATAAATTTAAAAATCACAAGAAACTTAAAATAATAAGTGTACAACAAGAAATTGAATGTTGAATTAATTATTAAGTTATAGTTAGGTATTTCATAACATATTCACAAAAAAGTGATGAAGTTCATAAAATATTCAAAACGTGACTTGAACAGAATACTTTTTAAAACTAAATAAAATTCTATTAATTGAAATCCAACTTAGTTCCCACATAATAAATGTATATCATAATAAATATATATCACAATAAAATGAATTTATTAAATATTTGGCCAATAATTTAATAAAAATTTAACAAAATAATTAAGTAGTATCAACTTAGACGACCTACTAGGTCCAAAGCAAATACTATAGCAAAGTTTAGAGTCTACACAAGCAAATTATCATAATTTGTTATTAAAATTATAACAAAACCAATATATAAATATTTATAAACGAATTACCAACATTTTGAATATTATTTTCTTTTTTACTCAACAGATGGCAGAACCATTTATCCTCAACGTTCCAATCAGATTCAAACAAGATTCCATCGTGGGGGAACAACTTCTTGAGTTCTTCGTAAACACGTTCACTGTTTACTGTTAGTCGGTGTCGACAGCGTCGTATGTGTTAAAATTAATTTATTTATTGGTGTTTTAAAAGAAAATTAAATAATTCATTTATTGGACAATTCAAGAACCGATATTGGATGTATAAAAGTGTAGTGTGGAAAAAAATTGTTTTTCAAAGGTATTTCGAGTGCGAAATTGGAAATATGTTTAATGTTTAGAACCTGTTGCACGTGTGAGAATGTGTGGGAATAAAGTTGGATTTAAATTGTTAAAGTAAAATATTTTGAATTTCTAATAGAAATTAGAAAAATATTTGGTTAAATTTAAGGCACGTTTTTGCAATTTTTGGTAATGCATATCGATGGGTACAGAACTAACTATTTGTGATATATTTGCTAACGCGATATTGGATTTGGTTTCATTGTAATTATTATTGTAATTAACTGAAACGTTTGTTTTTTTAATTTTAAAAAATATTCACAAATATATTCGATTAGATTGGAGCCACTGTTTTGGAGAGCTTTGTGAACAAGACCATGAGCAATAAACTAACATTTATAATTTAATTACTAATACGATGTTGCATTTGATTTCATTGCAATTATTATTGTAATTATTTAAAACGTGTTCTTCTATTTTTGAAAAATGTTTAAAAATATATTCGACACGATTTAAGCATCTTCTAGGAACTATTTAGTGAACAAGATCATGAGCAATGAAGTAACATTTATAATTTAATAATTAATACCAAATTCGATTTGTTTAATTGCAAGCATAATTTAATTATTTGAAATGTGTATTCGTTTAATTTTAGAAATACTTAAAACTATTTTTGACTAGATTTTGGCCACTTTTTAGAATTATTTAGTCAAGATCAAGAGCCATAAACTAACATTTGAAATTTAATTATTAATACGATATTGCATTTGATATTATTACATTTATCTTCTTTATTATTTTTTGATTTTAAAAAATACGTAAAACTATATTTAATTTTAAAAAATATTTGAAAATATATTCGATTACATTTGAGAATTATTTAGTGAACTAGACATTCAAAAAATAAATTAATATTATAATTCAATGGTTAATACTACATTCGATTTAAATTATTACAATAATAATGTAAAGTAAATAAAATGTTTGTTCTTCGAATTTTAAAAAATACTTGAATCGATTAGATAAATGTCACTTTTTTGAAAAAATTTGTTAACAAGACCTATAAGAAATAAATTAATATTTATAATTCAATGGTTAATACGAAATTCGATTTGTCTTTAAAATTATTGATAATTTTTTTAGAATGCGTTATAGAATTCGTAATTGATAAAAACGTGGAATAAATGTTTTTCTTAAGCAAAGAATATAAAATTTAAATTAAAAAAATTAACTCCTAGTTACAGAACAATTTTGGAATTAATTATTTTTATCGTGCGTTCGATTTTCATTAATTCACATTTTTTAAATTGAGAATTTTTTTTTAATAATATAATTTACTCGAATTTTAATTCTATTAAATATAATAAATGAATGACTCTAAGTAGAAGTTACCATAGTTCAATGTACAATTTCTTCTTGATAATTTCAAGAATGTATTCATAATTTGAACAAATTGGTTCGACTGAATAAATTTAGCAAATTTTGCTTATTTTTCTAGAAAAACCAACGTGATAATTTTCATAAAAGACAGTTATATATCAATTATATAAAAAATGAAAGTGTGTTTAATTAGTCCATCAATGCTATATCGAAAATGATCGAAACGAGAATTTATCAACAAAATTTAGAATTTAAACAAATATGCAAAAATTTGGTATTTTTTTTAAACCGACTGCTTCAGAACCTAAATATCGTACATTGATAATTATTTCTACAAATTGCTATAAAGAATTTAGTTAATTTTGCTTATTTTTCAGAAAACACGACGTGATATTTTTCATAAAAAGCATAAATATAAAATATATATAAAAAAATGATTGAAACGAAAATTTATCAACAAAATATAATAAAATTTAAACAAATTTTCCTAAGAATTTGTAATTTTTTTCTGAACAAACTGTTTCTGAATCTAAATGTATGGTCATTGATAGTTACTTCTATCAATTGTTACTATGAATTTAGCAAATTTTCATATTACAAACATCGTGACAACTTTTTGAAACATGAAAATATATTTTATTTATCCAGGATGTACTCCGAAAATTATAGAAATATTAATTAAACTTAATAAAATAAACCATTTTTTAAATATTTAAAAAAATAATGTATGGCATAAAAATATATTGCTTAAATAAATGAATAAGGTAATTGGTATCATATTTTTCAATACTAATGCAAGCAACAAAAATATTTTGCACAATTCAACTAATAAGCGATGATTTTTTTTCAAAATTTGAATTTAATATAAATAAATATAAATTATCAAAATATAAAGTACTTACATATTGCTTTGAGTTGTTCAAATTATAAACCAAATTCCAATTTCCCATTGAAATCTGTAAATATTAAAAATATTAGTGGTAGAGTTATGGTTTCACAAATTTTCTTATAACAAATAATTGATTAAAATTTGTGGTTTTAATTATTAGTAAATCAATTACATTATAATATACTACATTTGCTTTAAATTCTAATCGAGAAGTATTTTTTATAACTTTTTATATCAATCACCAACTCGAACCTTGATATACCTATTAATTTTCTTAAAAAAAACCATCACCTTAAGAACTTAGTAAATCTCATGGTCATAATTATGTAATCCATTTATTAAGTAGGTGTCCACAAAAAATTTTTGTCTTAAATTCCTAAATCAAAAAAAACCGTTACAGTAAAATATTTCTTCTAACTTCTACAAATTCTTTACAAAATTTTTGGTAATTTTTCTAACAATTTGCACCTTGATTCTAATAAGATGAAATATGCCATTGTGAGACTGATGGTGAATGAATAGATTATTTTTCAAGTGTTTTATATTATTGAAATTTTTAAAATAATTTTTAAGTTTAGTGAACTTTTATATCAAGTGCTAAAAGTATTTATTGTTGATTTTTTTTGTGTACAGTGTATGGGACGGATTTGCTTGGAATTATTTGGATAATAAGGTAAGATAGTTGATATTTATTTTTATTCATTTATATATATATATATATATATATATATATATATAATTAACATTATAGAAACTTTAAGAAATCAAAAATAATTCAAATACAAGCAATTATTGAATTGTTCCTTGCACTTCTATTTTAACTATTTTTTTCAGAAAATATATTAATTAATTTTGTTAATGTGTTCTAGAGTTTTCAATTAAATATTTGCATTCATTTATTTATTTATGTTATTTATTATGTTAAATAAGATTCCGATTTTTGTGTTTTATACAAAATTTGCATCTAATTTATCATCAAATAAATACATTTTTTAAAAATCTTTTGAACAACATTTTATATTCACCATTTCAATGTAATAAAATTGAAGAGAAAACATTCAAATTATTAGAGTAAGAAAAAGTACATTTCTAAATATATTATTGTGTAAGAAATTCAAGTATTTCAAGAAATACTGATTCTGTTCAAAATTTTTAAAAAATTCTGAAATTTCAACAAAACTTCCAAAGATTTCCAGGTTAGGAACATAATGTACATAAAAATAATTGTATAGTTTGCATCATAAGTATTATTTTAAAAATAATGATTCCTTAATTTTTTTAAAAAATGATTTTTCTTGAACAAAATTTTATCGATTTTTTTTAACACAATTGAGGAAAAAACGTTGAACTTACTTCAGCTAAAAATATGTAATTTTTATGTTTGTTTTTTGTAATTTTAGATTTTTTTTGTAACAATTTCTTAAGTAAAAAAGTCTGAACTTGTAAAACATTAGTTTCCTTTAGAGTTTTTAATTAAATAGCATTATTTATTGCTACATATATAATAAAAATAACTATATTTTTGTTTTTTAGAAAGATCATATTATAATATATAAATTTAATACGCAAAATTATGTAAAATGATTAAAAATTATTAGAAAATCTTCATTTTAAATCCAAAAAATGACTAGGTAAATCAAATAGCATATATTTATGAACAAATTGATACTTGATAGAATTTTTTCTTCTAATTTCTAATATCAAAGGTATAAGTGAGATTTTTAAAAGTTTTTTGAAAATCTCTTGGGCAAAGAATTATGTTTACTATTTTAATTTTTACAAAATTGAAGAAAAATCATTGAACTCTTACTATATTGTAAATAAAAATATAAAGCTGGAATTTGTTTTAAATAATTATATATTATTTAACAATTTCTTAAATATATAAAAAATAAATATCGGGCAATCATTCGTCTATAACTGAAAATATTTAAAACAAAACAATTTTTTATAATTTCTTAATTATCTTTTAAAAGCTGCGAATAAAATATCTAATTTTTTGAAATTATTTTTTTTAATTGAATATTGTTAAATATAGTATCTAATAGATTGAATTTAATTTTAATAGAATATATTTTCTTAAAAAATGTTTCAAGAAATATTTCTGAGTAAAATTTAAAATTTCTTTAATAATTCAGTATAAAAACAATATTATTACAATTACACAAAGGACTAAATTTTAATTAATTATTACTATCAAACGATTAAAAATATTTTATATAAGTAAATATGGAAAAAATATTCCTCAAGCTAATTTCGGATGGGTAAAATTTTGCAAAGACATCATCTCAAACAGAAATTTACAACAACTTCCTAATCATTGTTAATTATTTTCAACAAATTTAAACTGCATAAAATACCAAACAATCTGTGCAAAATACCCAGATTTTTTTTCCAATCAGTTCAACAATTGTACAAATATTGATACAAATTTTCCATATTTATAATTATTCGATCATTATGTATTTTGCAGCTTTGTAAACAAAATAATATAAACAAATAAAGCAATTGCAATTTGCATACATTGTTAATTGTTGTCGGCGATTCAAATATTGATATTTGATCAATGTCTGGCTCAAAAATACAAAACAAATTTTGAAAATAATTAGTAAAGTATTTTAATGGTGCTCAATCGAACAGTAAAAGATTTGAGGATAAATCATATTAATCATTTGATTTATATGGCATTACAATTATTATTTATTTTATGTTATTTTAGTTATCATCAGTCGTCTAGAAATTAAAAAAACAAAACGCAAAAAAGAAGTCGATACGATTTTCAGAATCTTGTTTCATTCAAATAAACAAAATAAGCATAAACAAGCGCAAAGATACTTTTTGGTTTTCTAAGAATTATTAAGTGATTTGTGAATAATTTTGACTCTGATGATTCTCATATAAATAGTAACAGTTTTTGCAAAAATCTTGCGAACTCAAGTTTATGGATTTGTGCATTGTTCACAAAAATTAATTAATCTAAATAGATTCTTTATGTCTGGGTCACCAAATGAGCAGTCTACAAAACTTCTCTAGTTGTGTAAAAAATGTTAAAATTAATTTATATGATTAAATAATATCAACGATTACGTACATGATAAATCTAATTGTGCCAGATTTTTTTTGTAGCAGATGCTTAATATTTCACAAAATAATTTAAGTACCTTAAAATGTCCATATCTATCACCTTCAGTGCACGAGTTTTTCTTTTACTATTTCATTAATATATTATATTTTTGTGTCGGTAAAAGTAGAAAAAACAAGGCACTTGTTCCAAAGATACTTTTTTATTTTTTTTATCTTCGGAAAACCTGTTTTGGTCGAAGACATTTGACACAAATATTTGTGACGGCGAAGAAAAGACCTGTTGTGCTCTTTTACATAATCGCTTATGGCTATATCGAGCTTTTTAAAACGACCAACATCGTATCTGATGATAAATTTGATAAGCCTCACCGTGGTCTCGTAGTAAGAGCTTTGGCCTTGCCACAAATTTCTCTATTTCAAAGGCGTTGTCCCTATGACAAAACCGCTATTTTTAATTTAATTTTTTATTTTGTTCGTGGCTCACGTGGTATTTGCTGGTATGTTCGTCTAATGCAAAAGAACAATGATAATTTATACAGAACCATTTATTTATTCATTGTATATTGTATTCAGCGTTGAAACGTTCTGTACGTGCCTTCTGGACGAAAAGAAAAAAATAGTGTGGAGTTGGTTGAATATTTATATTAGGTTGGGATATATTTGAAATTGAAAAAGAAACTAGTGGTGGATGACGTTTTATCGTTAAACGTCATCCACATAAACGCTTTAAACTGGAACTTCCTGTACCAAAAATTAAATTTTTAAATAACCTTTTTTTATAAAAATACGATTTTTATTAGAATTTCAATTTTTCTTTCAAAATATTAAATTTTATTCAAAATTTTGAAATTTTTACAAAACCTTGAGATTTTTTTTAAATTTTCAAATGTTTGAAAAAATCGATTTTTTTGAAAAATTTTGAAACCCATTTTAGGGTTTGTTGTAAATGTCATTTGACAGAACATTTGTTTGTACCCACAAAATCATACATACACACATGCATCATTTTTTTCTAAGTTATGCCGAAATGTTCAGAAACCTTTGAAACGTAAAGATATATAAAAATATTCATTTTCAATTATTCTTGCAATTACAATATTTTATTGTACTTACAAAAACTATTCACTATCGTTTTTATTTCCGCAATTCTACTGCAACAAAATCTTCAGAAAAAAAGTGTAATTCGAAAGTGGAAGTTATGATAGAGTAAAAATAACACTAGTTATTGATGTCTACATTTTAATGTGAGAATCGGTCAATATTTTATTCATTTTTCAAACTTATAAGTTTGATTTTTCAAGGTGGGCCAATTAAATTACTACGAATTTAAAAACCGATTAATTCATATTTATATTAATCATAAGTATGGGCATTAAAAATAAGATACATTATTCAGTTATTTTTGTTACTTAAAATTATTATTTGAAAATATAAAAATTCGGTATTATGTTACGATATTTTAAACCGAAACAGAATTAAAAATTAATATTTCAACAACTAAGATATTATTTACTATTATTGATAGTGTAAACTTCGCTCGTCTCTAATCACTCGTTTATTGTCTCTAATAACACTCTCTACAATATTCTTCTTTCAAAAACTCTTTTTTGCAATCAATAGGAATCAAATGTTTTGAATCATTCTAATCAGTTGGGCAGTGCTCTCAAAAACGTCAGGAAAAAATTATATTAATACACACGCATTCACGTACATTTTTTCTAAGATATGCCAAAATGGTCAGAAATTTTTGAAACGTAAAAATACGAGAAAAAATTCAGTTTTAACTTTCCGTAGGTTAGTTATAGTAATCGTCCAAAAATCGAAATTGAAAATTTTTGCATTTCTCGACGTTTTGAAGGTTTCTGAACATTTTGGCATACCTCAGAAAAAATTTATGTGTGCGTGCGTGTGTATATGTATGTATGGATACAATTTTTCGGTCACGTTTTCGGTCGCACGGATCAACCGTTTTGGATGGTTAAAAAAACATTCGATTTTTATTGATAGGGAGATGTGCTGATTAGTTTTTGGCAGAGGCAAGTCCAGCCGTTTCGGAGACACGGAGCAAAAAGTGCAGAAAATAGAAATCGAGTTTTTGAGAGAACGGAGTATACGATTTGAATGATCTAAAAAACATTCAATTTGTAATGATTGGGAGAAGTGGTGATTAATTTTTGGCAAAGGCAAGTCCAGCGGTTTCGGAGATACAGAGCTAAAAATGCAAAAAATGGCAGTTTTTGAGAGAACTAAGCATCTGATTTGAATGATTCAAAAACTTTTTGCTTGTTTCAACAAAATAATTGCTTTTTGAAAAAATAATTGTTTTGTTTCTATTTCTTTTTCTCAACAAAATTTTTTTTTCATGGAATTTTTTTTTGTATATCGAGAATAATTCAGATTTTAATTTTATTTCTGTTCTATTGTACTTTAAACAAATATTTCTAACCTTGCAATTCAGTTTATATATTTCTTATGAATATTAGACAATGTTGCAATATTTATAACAATCTATTTGAAAACATTTAATATTCCTCGAACATTTCGTTACGGTACGGGAAGTTCCAGCAATTTGCCTTAAGGCACGATGCCATACACTTATAGTTGATTTTTTGCAATTACTACCCTAGAGTAAGGTAATAACTACTATTTATGAATAATAATATTAATCAAACATTGCCCAAGGCCAAAATTTACATACAAAATATAAAATCGTAGTTAAGTATTTCAAGCGTGGAAGAAGTTTTATTAGGAAGAGAATAAAAATAGTAGTAAAATGTTGTAGTTTTCTCTACCTAGTTCCTATTCACTTTTTACAATTTAGAGTAAACCTTTTACCAACTTTGTCACTAAAATCCATTAAATGTGCGCAACTAGTTCTATTACACCTTTCACAAGTTATCATCGATGGATTGGATTTCTTCCAACTACATAGAAGAACTTGCAGCATTGCTGCTTATTTAACCAATGGTTCAATTGCACAACAACCAGTCGGATTACATTCTTGAAATCGAATTGAAAATACAAATAGAGAATTATTATTATGGATAGGTCGTAAACACATTCTGAGGAACGAGGGAAAACGATTGCAAGTTGTAATAGATGGATCAATTATTACATATTTAACTTTCCGTAGGGTAGGTTATAGTAATGTGCCAAAAATCGAAAATGAAAATTTTTGCATTTCTCAACGTTTTGAAGGTTTCTGAACATTTTGGCATACCTCAGAAAAAATGTGTGTGTTTTTGTGTGTGTGTGTGTTTTGTATGTCCGCATTTTTTCGTCCACGTTTTCGGGCGCACGGATCAACCGATTTGAATGGTTTAAAAAACATTCGATCCCTATTGATAGGGAGATGTGCTGATTAGTTTTTGGCAAAGGCAGGTCCAGCCGTTACGGAGATACGGGGCAAAGAGTGCAGAAAATACAAATCGAGTTTTTGAGAGAACGGAGTAGTTTTTGCTTGGGATATGAATGATCTATCAAACATTCAATTTGTAATGATTGGGAGAAGAAGTGATTAGTTTTTGGCAAAGACAGGTCTCGCCATTTCGAAGATACAAGGCTAAATGTGCAAAAAGTGGCAGTTTTGGAGTGAACTAAGCGTCAGATTTGAATTATTCAAAAAACTTTCCTCTTGTATTTACCAAACAATTGCTTTTGAGGGAAAAAAAATTACATATTTTTTTATTTTCCATAAAATATTTTTGTAATTTTGGATTAAAAATTGAGAAAAATACCCAGGCTAAGCACAGTCTAAGCGCCACTCTGGTACAAATGTTTACCCAAGTGCGTTTAGATTGTTTATATATTGGAGCACTTTTCCAATTTGGTGAAAACTATTGAAAAATGTGAAAATGCCGCCAAGCTAAGCACAGTATAAGAGAAAATGACGCACAGAATTATTTGCAAATGCGTTTAGTCTGTGACTATGTTGAAGCATTTATTCAATTTTGTGTTAATTAGGCAACTATTTTCTTTTTAAAATTGAATTCGAAATGAAATAACGATTGTTAATGTTCTGGAGATAAATTGATTTATGATTTACATTTGATTTGCTCAGATATAACAAGATAACAAAAATAATGAAAGTTGCAGTATTTGTAATAATATATTTAAAAACGTTTAAAATTTTTCGAATATTTCATTAAGGTACGGAAAGTTTAATTTACACCACCAGTTTTATTTACTATATTAATTAACAATTTTGTTGGATAATGTAATTCCGCTGGATTATGAGATTTTTTATTTATTACTCTAAAAGTTGTACTAAAACTTCCTTCACTAGAAGTATTCACTTTTAACAATTCTTTCATATATTGGAAATAGTATTTCTAAATTCATAGACTACCTTTAATAGCTAATAGAGATCAACTTATATTTACAAACTATATACTAATATTTTAAATTTTATTTTCTATAATTTTTTTACAAAATATTGTACGTCTCTGAAAAGCTGAGAAGAAATCTAACCGTGCGTCATCTTCTTCAATGTTTATTGAAATTCCGTTTGTTCTTGAACTGAATCTGGATAATATACAGATATATACAAATATATATATATATATATATAATTTTTAAGGTGTATATTTGTATAAAATCGTCTGCAATTATCATAATTATCCACGGCTGAGCGACGATGGGAATTACAACGCATAACGTAACAGATGCATTTTTCAATGGCATTTAAAATCAGGAAAAAGATCCATATCTTGATTATATGTTGTGCCAATAAATTTATAATAAACTTATAAAGTTCGATCATGTATGAACAAGAGATTTACGATTAATTTATGAAGTCGATACATATTTATCAGATCAATATCAAACTATTATGCATCTTTTAAAATAAACTACTTTTCCAGAGAAATATTTTATGTGAAGGTACAAACTTACACCAAATTTTGGTTTACTGATCAAAATGTAAATTACTCTCTAAACTCGTCATAAATTAATTTTTTATCTATTAGGTTCAAATTTCAAATTTCTCCTGATATTAGGTTGTCAAATATCTCCCTTCCGCTTTTTTGCTATTGGTTTATAATACAAAAAGGCGGAAGGGAGATATTTGACAACCTAATATTTGACTCATGATTCCTGCGGGATATGGTTTTGTTAAATATAATAATAGGCGCATAGAACCAGATTTGCATCTTATTTCTACTATAAGAGAGTTCGATTTCCTCTTGATTGTATTCAAATACAACATTATTGTAATTCTTTAGCAATGCAATAAATTGCGAAAATGTTTGTAAAAAGGCGCGCCTTGTCGGTGTTGTATAGTAAAGTATTAACAATCGCAAATCGCAAAAGGCAAATCTCAGACCGTAACGAACAGTTCCTTTTGCTTTTGTTTTATTTTATTTCATTTGTCTTTCTTTTTTTATGTATTTTTGCAGTCAAAGAAATGAGTTCTCTGAATCGCAGACAACACTTGTTTCACTTGCACTTCTTACGAAGATTTAAAAATAAATTATGTATAAGAAATGTAAAACAAACGCCCGAAATAGAAATAACAAATAATAAAAAGAACAAATGGTGCATGCAGTGCATCATTTGCAAAATAATAATAATAAAAAAATAAAAAGCAAAATATGAACTATTACCTTTGTTATTAAGCAAATTCCTAGAACTTCCCGTACCGTAATTAAAAATCTTGGTACAGAACCCAAAAAAATTTACACAAAATGTGTACACATTATTAAAATCTCTATAAAATATCTGATAATTTGATGTACATATGTCCAATAAACATTTTTAACCGCCAAATGACATTTTATCAACTTACTTTTATTGAGAGTCCATAACCGCTGGACCTGCCTTCCTAAACATCTAATCAGTTTTTCATCTTATCAATACAAAAAAGGGTTTTTTGAATGATTAAAATGGGACGCTCCGTTCTCTTAAAAACTGATTTACCGTTTTTGGCACTTTTTGCCCCGTATTTTCGGAACACCTAGACCCGCCTTCGCCAAAAACTAATCAGCCCGTCTCCTTATCAATACAAATCGAATGTTTTTTGAAACATTCAAATCGGTTGATCGGTGTTACCGAAATTGTCGACGAAAATTTTGTATCCGCACGCACACACACATACCTCCATTTTTTCTAAGGTATGCCAAATTGTTCAGAAAACGAAAAATATATAAAAAATTTCATTTTCGATTTGTTTGCGATTACTATAACTTGCCCTACGGGATGTTAATAAATAACTTTTGCCTGGAAATCGGTAAAAATATAATTTTGTAAAAAATCTACGTAAAATAATTTTTTTCATAAGAGTTGCTCTATAAAACTTGGTCGATAATATATCTTTAATTTGATAAAATTAATTTTGCCAATTATTTTAGTAAATTAACAGTTCGCGAAAATATTCTCACATTTTTCTGCAACAATTATGCAGTTAAATAATTCTCTACTATAAAATTCACTTCTAATATGTTTTGATCTCTATTATAATCTGTCTATATAAAAAAATCATATTATTGTATTTCAACCTTCCTAAATTACTTGAATAATCTCAAAATATTAAATATGGTAAATATTTTTAAATAGAATTATAACAAAAATTGAATGAATTCAACAAGAATTTCAAATGCTCTATTATTAAATTCTACTTATTATTTTTGGCCCAGTTTTTTGAATTTCATTCCATCGTTTGTACATATAAAATAAATTTCATTTTTTTAAACTAAAATAAAACAATTGTTGATAATGCTAATTGTTTGATCTTGAATTAATTAAACGCTCTGTTAATTAAAAATGCATTCATTTATCATTCGAAAGTGAGCTCGAAGGTGAACAAATTTATTCAGAATTATAAATATTAATCTTAATATTTATACTGACGGTAGTAAAAGTAGTGAAAAAAATACTTAAATTGAATTCATGAATTAAATTTTAATTTATGAAAAGGTATCATCGATGTGGCATTACTATTGATAAAACAATTTGATTTTTCCAGATATTTTAAAGACTGCAGTACACTTTTAGAGATTTAGAAAAAAATTGTACTGCTGTAATGTTTTGATTTTAATTAATTACTATCTTGTATATTTAATATAGCATAATTGCAACATCATAAAATTATAATTATAGTAAAAGTAAAGAAAGTCAAATCCGTTTAATTTTAATTATAGATAATCTACAAGAGCACTTTATATTAATAACTCGAGCACTTGAGGCAAAGTAGAAAATATTGCCACACATTCCAACTATAAAATAAAAATTATAAATTTATATTGATAATATAAAGATTTAATATTTCAGTTAATGAAATCATAGAATGCAATGAATTTTATATCAGTAATGAAATTGTGAAACTGTTCGTGAAATTTCTAACATTTTCTAAACCAGTAAATCGCTTAACATTAGTTTTAATAAATAAATTTATGTTATTCGTTCGTGGATTCTTTTCGATTCGAAAGTGGAACGGTTTATTCCCAAATAGAATACTAGTATGTTTGCTTTCTTTAAGAAATTAAGTATTTGATAATTATGTAAAATATGAACTCAATTGACTGTGATAGATATGATTTAGCTGGAACATTTGCAAAAAATTAACAAAAATTTATAGGTAGATTTTTGACAGCTTGTTACTACCAACTCATATGAAGATAGACCCCTAACATTATTTTATCTAAAAATTGGCCCCATTAGTTGGAATTTGCTTGAAAACAAAATTTTTAGCAATTATATTATTTTAACCTTCTATTATATTATTTTGTTTCAAATATTTGTAATTTCACAACTAAATTTATCAATAAAGTACATAACGTTCCGGGTACTTGATTTTGCGCAATTTGCTTTGCTAATAATAAATCTATGAAATATTTGCAACAATTGCAATTCAGAACAATTTTATTACTAAAAGAATGAAATGATGACCTTCGAGATGTGCAAAATGATTCAATATTGAAAGCGATAAAATATAGATTTCTTCACTATCAAACACAATATATTTTTTTAACAATTTTATAAAAAAACTGTAGTCGAATTTTTATAATCCAAAACTTCAAAACTATGTTCCAGATTAATAGTATATATTAAAATGTTATTAAAATGACTTTTAGGCCAAAGAAAGATCATTTTAAATGTGATCGACTATTTTCAATGTAAAAATATGATTATTAAAACCTCATTTTTATTATAAGTTTGCAATAGTATGATTGTTATAAACAATTACATAAAATTCTAATGATTCATTATCATATTACGAATCTGTTTACATCACGTTTCAGATTAAATTTTAATAACACATATGCAATCATCAACAAGAATAATTAAACTTACAATTAGAAAATGCAGAAAATTGGCGTTAATTGAATAATATGAGTAAGATATGTTAATTGCTCTGTAATGAATATCCAACTCATATAATTATTTATATGTGATGTCTGTCTTATAATCTAAAGATTTTCTGCTTAATTTTGTTAGAAAAACAAAAACTATAAAAACTTTGCCTATTTTAAAAATATTCATAACGGTTTGAATAAATTCGCTAATTACTTGTGATGATATCAAATCATTCAGAGTTGTGCAGTTAATAAAACTGATTTTCTTTTAAAAGTGCTTTTTATCATATTCTAATTAAAACAAAGTATGGTGAGCAAAAGTAAATACCATAAAAAGTAAATTATCCGAATTTCAATTGAAATTGTTAATTGGCAAAAAATTGTTTACGAGTATTCTGTGTCAATTTTAAAATGCACAAAATTCACATGCAAACTGAAAACAAACTATTTTAGCATTACAAGTCTTGTAAATTATTTAGTTAGGTTTTGTTTTTTAATAACTTGACTTATATTTTAATTTTTTAGATTAAAGCTGACTGTAATAAAATTATCTATTTTTTTATCGATTCAATTTGTTTTTTCTATCGGCTAATAAATTAATTTTTCAAAGTGCTTCCCGTGTCTTTATAGAAAGAGCTTTGGTCTTGCAATTCAATGTCAGTTCTTCGATACCCATCTTGGGCAGTCTGATATCAAACTGTTGAAATATAAATTACAAGTGAAAACACCCCTTGCTCAAAACAGTTGCATAGAATTTAAAATATATAACAATATTAGATAAAGTCAAATAATGATTGTCATCTGAAAATCAAAAAAATCATTACAAAAGTTCGTAAAACTTTTAAGTTTTAATTGCTGTTCAGAACCAAAAAAAACTTAAAGCAGAATTTTTTGCACAAAATTTATTACCATTCACTATTTTTAATTTTCGTTTCACAATTTTCATATATTTTTAGATTACAAATTTCAGTAACAAGAACAACAAATATACGAGTTTAATTTCATTAAATAATTTTTCAATTTGTAATCAAATATATCAACTGATTTAATTCAAAGGTAGTTTTAAAAGTTTGAAAAAATTGTGGATATGGTAATTATTTTGGAGAAATTGAAATAACATTCATATCAGTAAAAATCCGATTCGCTAATTTTATGTTTTCTCGACGTTTCAAGCCATTCTGAATCGAATGAGACCAAATTTGGAAAAAGTATGTGTGTGTGTGTGAACAGATTTTTTAGTAGGTTTAGTTATAGTAATCGCAAAAAAATAGAACTGTAAATAGTACGTTTATCTTTACGTTTCAATGGTTTCTGAACATTTTGGCATATCCTAGAAAAATTGTATGTATCTGTGTAGTATATGTATGTGCTGATAAAATTATTCATCGACGCTTTCGAGAACACGGATCAACCGATTTGAATCATTGAAAAAACATTCTATTCTTATTGATGATACGTGCTATTTAATTTTTAACAAAGTAATAGCGCAAACGAAATGAGAATTCAGTTTTTGAGCAAAAGGAGAGTCCGATTAGAATAATTCAAAAAATGTATTCTATAAAAAAGTAAAAACAATGCCATTTGGCGACCAAAAATGATCATTATAAATATACACATCAAATTATCAGATATTTTAGAGAGATTTTAATAATGAAAACAAATTTTGTTTACATTTCTATGAGTTCCATACCAAGATTAATATTCTGAAGACAATTTAGTCTTAAAACAGGTACGGTTTGGTTTTTTAAAACTTGTAATTTTTGATACGGAAAGCTCTATCAATTTGACTTAAGGTGCAATGCCTTTCTCTGGTTGTGTAAAAAATGTTGCACTTAATTTAAATCATTAAATAATATCAAGGACTGCATACATGATATATGTAGTCATGCCATTTTCTTATAGCATCTGCTATCACCATTTTCTTATAGCATCTGCTTAATATTTCAGAAGATAATTCATAAAAATATTTAAAAATGATATTTCGACGATGGTGGAAATTAGCAAAACTGATATGACCTGATTTTTTGACGATTTTTTTGCTGTCGATTGGTGCAAACTAAAATTTTTTTGCTCTTTCCGTTCTCGAGATAAATGGGTGGGGCTAAATTCGGTGCTAACTATATATATATAGTCAGCACCGACCCCTTTAAAATGCAAAAAAAATTAAAATTTCTTTTTACTATCGTTATCAGTGATTTTTTTGCTGTCGAATGGTGCAATTAATTTTTGGAAAAGTTTTGCCCATCATAGATTTTCACGCATAGGAAAATTCCCAAATTTGCCAATTTAAAAAAATTGATAATTTTGAAAAATATAAAACAAAAAAAATTTTTTCCAAAAAAATATTTTTTTACCCCTTTTCAGAGAGGTTGCCAATTTTTTTGGGTGTCCGCAGGTCACTTTCTCAAAAGTTTAAAAATTATTTCGGAATCTGTGATTTTTTTTGCTCTGCGATACAAAAAAGAAAAATTCAAAAAAATAAATTTTAATTAGACGTAACAAATAGTGATATTTCTATTTCCTCATGTGCATTAGTTCTTCTACTCTCGTGATGAAAATATTCGGAATTCCGTTGGCCATATGGTGCCAGCCAAGTGGCAACTTGCATTTTCTGATCGTCTATACCGATATGGATGTAAAAGAAAACTATTCCGTTTTTGCATAACTCGCTTCACTTAATAGTGTGTACTTGTCCGTCCATCGGGCGAATATCTTCGACCGGCGATGTTGGCACGGCGCAAGGCAAAATATGCGTTCGCTCGAATGTCCCTTTCACTTTGCGTTCGCGTTATAATATTATGTTATGTCAAAGTATGCGCTTTGCAATGTAGTAAATGTACCTGTTATAGAGCGAAGATATTACTCATAATTATTTAGACACGGGCCGATCGCCTAGATGATTTCCCACTCGCTCTAATAATAGATAAGAGGTAATCGATGAGTATTCTAAATTTGAGATTTTTTTTTTCAACTTTTTAACTCCCCTAGAGTAAGTTATAGCAATCGCAAAAAATCGAAAATGATTTTTTTATATAAGGTGGCCCATTTAAAAATTGTAATTTATCGATAGCAACAACTTGCCTGTAGGCCATTGCTATCGGCCTAACCTTGCGTGCGGAATTTGAAGTTGAGATAGATGGAAAAAAACTAAGAATTTTGAGACCTTTCTAACGATGTATATTTCTTTATATGTTTTCATTACAGAAATATCTAAATTCTTAACCGTAAGATCACTAGATCACTAGAACCACTAGATGGACCATTTTGGCATACCTTAAGAACTATAAATGCATATGTATGTGTATGTGGTGTATGTGTATGTGTTCGGATACAAATTTCATCAACGATTTCGGTGACACGGTTCAAACGATTTGAATGATTTAAAAAACATTCGATTCCTATTGATAAGGAGACGTGCTGATTAGTTTTTGGCGAAGGCAAGTCTAGCCGTTCCAAAGATACGGGAAAAAAGTGCCAAAATGGTAACTCAGTTTCTAGAGAACGAAGCGTTTCCGATTTCAATAATTCAAAAAATTATTCACTTGTACTGACAAAATAAACGGATTAAATTTTTGGGAAGGTAGGTCTAGCGGTTTCAGAGATCAAGTATAAAAAGTAAAAAAAGCCATTTGGAGGTAAAAAATTATCAGATATTTTATAGTGATTTCAATAAGTATAAATATTGTTTACATTTCTATAGATTCAATAACATTGTTTAAAAACCGTTCTATAAAACACCCACGCAGCACAATTGCTTTGAAAAAAGTTCAAAATTTCCGAAATATTTCAAAATACTAAAAAAATTTTTCTTGAGTCATTTTTTTTTTCCAAAAATTTCAAAATTCATAAAAATCCAATTCTTCCAGTTTTAATACAAATTTTAATCTTATTTTTAAAAAAGATTTTTGATACGAGAAGCTTCAGTAATTTGCTTTAAGGCACGATGCCATACAGCACTAGTTCTATTACAGTAAATTAAAAATGGTCGTAAATTTCTAGAACTACTCATTGAACAAATTATTTAAAATGGATTCTGTCGCCTTAAGGCAAGTTGCATAAGCTTCTCTATACATGTATAAAATCGACTTTCACAATAAATAAACGTGATTGAATTTACTTGACTCTATTCTTGTTTAGAACGCACAAACAAATAGTACGTCCATTAGTACGTGATCGCTTTTTAAGGAATTTTAGACCTCTCCTCCCCCTTGGTAATATTAAAAAATATTACTCTTTCTTACCCCCCAATATCACGTGCATTTTTAGTACTTAGAATAAATAGTACAATTTTGCTTTTTTTCATTTTGATTTTTTGTAAAACACGTGGTATCTTACTAGATTCCCCTCCCCCTTGTAATAGTTTCTGAATTTTTGTCAAAATCTTTCATCCCCCCTTTTAAGCTCACGTGATTAATAGACGCGGATGTTACAGACTACACTGAACAAAGCACTATGACTAGCACTAAACAAATCGAGAGGACCCAGACCAGTCACTATTACTTTACAAAATAGATACACCAAATAGACAGACATACCGACAGTTGTGAATACTAAGAAGCTCACTAAAATTTTTTATCTCAAATTAAGGACCATAAGTACATTAACATAAGAAAAACATTTGGTTAAAACATAAATCTTACTTTCAATAAGTACTAGTTATGGATTGTCGGTTTTGAAATCTGGTTTAAAAACAAACGGGTTTCTGTTTGGAAAATATGAAATTTGAAAACTGTTCTAAACTGACAAATATCA
>NW_020539726.1:33524322-33560087 GCF_003426905.1 Ctenocephalides felis | reverse complement strand
AAAATCCATCAACAAGTCGTAATTCTCAATACAATACACTTGGAATTAATTAACGGGATGATCAGATATCCTCTAATGTCGGTTTCAATCATTTTCATATTATAATTCTGATTGTAAATCAAACAGAAAATATTCAAGATGATATTCACTTGTTGGCCTTGATAAAAATGTAAATTAAAAATAGAGCTGGAGAATATTTTATATAACAAAGATATATGAAAAAAATATTACAAAATTTTAGAATATAAGAGATAATTGAAAAAAATGTATACCATTGTAAGTCAAAAATACGATACTATGATTTTTACTATCAAAAATATTCTTTGAAGAAAATTATCAAAATTTTAGGTACAAGATCACCATAGTAAAATTTTCACCAAGACAATCATTAATGAAACTTTGCTGATTTTCTTTATTTCAATAGTTACTGAGAAATTTCAAAATTATGTTAATAAATAAGATATTGATATTTATAATTTTTTATCATTTTTTTTTGGAATTTTTCCCAACTCTCTATCTATAATTCTATAATATTAGACTTTGCTTCATAAAATGCGCAGGCGTTCATTATCGTAAAATTATGCAAAACACCTGTTGTTTTTTGTAGCAATAAAAACATTATCAATGGGAACAACTATATAAATATTTGTTGTTATTTTATATAAAAATAACAACACATTCTTCATTTAAATACACACACATTATTATTATATGTGGTACATTTCTTGAGAATTGTTTACAAAATCAATTAATATACTCTATTTAAAGAAAAATTCTAGGAATATAAAATCATATCTGCTTAGATAATTAGGAAAATATTTTATATTAGATAAAAAAATAAAATGTTTCTTTAATTTATAGAAAAGCTAAAATTTTGGTAAAAACTCAAAAAATCTTCACAATCCTTAAAACCACACTTAAAATCTTAATAATCTATTGACTATTTTTTGCAAATATTACTGTTAATCAAGTCCTTTGTTCAATGTGTTGTGTGTTTTTTTTAAATGACTTGTTTTTTTGCTGAAATGGGACAAAATGGATCTCGAAACGTATAGAAGTTTACTAGGAAATTATTCAAACTTAATTAGTTATATTTTTAACATTGGATAAACGTAATAAATTACATCTGTACTAAATTAAATTTAAATATTCTTGTGTTGCTCATTTGTTGCTTTCTTTCTCTAACTGTTATAGTAAGTAAAAAAAAAATTATATAAATATACAAAATTTTGAATATACTTTTTGCTCCAAAGTTTACTTCCAGAATGATTGCATACAAAAAATATACTAGCATATGTAATTTCTTTAATATTGCACACAATTTTTTAATTTTATTCTATTTATTTGTACAGACTACATTTTCTCTCTCTAAAGTTGATTCTAGAACAATTTTATTTCAAGTTTGCAAAACAAAGTTCTGGTTTCAGAATTAACAATGATGATTTACCAGTTTTATGAGAAACAACTGTTCTTCCTTATTAAACAATATAGAGCAACAAATAGTATAACAGTTATAGCAAAAATAAAATAAACAAAATATATTTTTTTTATTAATTATTATTTAATAGTAATAATTTAAGACATAAATCATATTGCCAATATATTAGTATATTTTCAAAACTATATATTTAAATTAATTACTATTTTTGTTTTAATTTCATTTGTTGGTGAAATATTTATATATTTCATACTGATCGAATTATATTCTATTTTGAAATTCTACACCAAAGAATTTTTTCTCAAACGTATATTAAGGTGATCTGAAAATTTATTTTATATATACATAAAGTTTTGATAACTTAATTAAAATTATCATATTATGCCGAAATTTATCAATTTATGCCGAAAAAATTCATAAATTGCGTTCAAAATTATATAAGGGTTCCAATTGGATAACTCTTCTAAAAATATGAAAAAACTTATCTAGTTGAATATATTTTATAGCTTATTATAAAAGTTTTAGTTATTAATTAGAATATTTTAATTTGGGTTTTGTATGCTTAATAAAATAGAAGTATTTCCTAAAATTAAAAAATAATTAGAATAAATTTTCTGGATCTTTCATGACCACACCTAGTCAACTATATTCTTTCATTTGACACACATCACAAAACTTGTATATTTTATCTGAATAATGAGAATATTAGGTTAAACAATACATCATTTTATATATATAATATATAAGCTAAAAAAATTCAGACCAAGTTTTATAAAAATGTTTTACACATAGTTCCTATATATAATTGGTTTAAACTCAAGGAACAAATTATTTTGTTCTATCCCATTTAATAGTCGACTTATTGAAATTTAATGTTTAGAAAGAAAAGTGAAAGTTTAATAAAATTGTAATTATCCAATTATGTGAAAAGCAACGACAATTAGCCTCCGGTTAATTATAAACAATTTTCTTTTCAGAAATCTTCATTTACTTTTGACGGCTTAAATGCTTTTAAATAATTAAACAGGGAATAAAATAATTTACTTTCCAACATAAAGGACTTTTTATTAATCACAGATAACAGATTTATTATTAGATTAATTTCCCCAAGAAGTTCATATTTTTGCAAGAAAATCCGATTTGGTTTTTTATGTTTTCTCGACGTTTCAAGTCATACTGAAACGATTGAAACTTTACTAAAATTGTGAAAAGTATAATGTGAGTTCTTAAAATTAATAATTGATCTCCCTAATGTATAAAAAACTCACAAAAAATTGATAATTAACTTCAGGGTAAGTTAAAGTAATCGAAAATGATAGTTGTTTGTGTATATGTACGAATACAATTTTTCGTCGAACGTTTTTTGGAATCACACCGCTCAACCGATTTGAATGATTCAAAAAGCATTCGATTCCGTTCCTAAGAACTAAGATTTTTTTTTAATTTTTCATCTTTTCTATTCATACAAGAAATCTTGCACAAAATTCTTATACTTCTAAATTAATTTATTACTAAACCCGTCGCCGTTACATTTTTACTTCTGAAGAAGAATAAATATTTATCGTAACGTAGTTATGTTAATTCCATATACTGTTATATACAATTTAAATTATTTTGGTGAAAGTTTGTGTGTGTTTTATATATGAAAAGTTAACGGCCTAAATTAGTGTGTTCATAATAACAAAACTTACTTCAAGTTGAGCCCAATTATTATGATGATTATTATATATGGAGACATTTCCACATTAAGGAACATCTGTTATAACACGGAAATTTTATTAATTTAAAAAATAACTGTAATAATAGTAATTTTTAGACTAGAATAGTAATAAACATTTAGGTAATCGAGTTAATTAAAATAAAATATTAAATTAATGTTTTCTAATAGATCTATTTTATGTAACAGTTACTTTTACTTTATTTAATCATTTTAAAAGCATGGTAAAGGTACAATTAGTTGCATTTAAATAGTTGTTGATCAGTTTTTAGTTTAATTAACATCGTTTTGTATTTATTTTATTTAAGTATGTAAATTCTTTAATGAATTCTTTAATGAAAGAAGTATTTATTCATAAAATGTCACATAATTAGCGAGATATGTATCAAAACGTCGACCGACAATATTCCATAGAAAGTTCATATACGACAAATCTAGATCAACACATGGAAATAGATACATATATAGTATATATATATATATACATTTTAAATTTATATATATATTCATATTTATACATATATAAGTTTATGTATATACGTATATTTCTGGTGCAATTTAGTGTTTCATTGTTCTAGGCCAAATGCAACAACTTAAATTGTTAAGGTAAATGTTAAGTTGTTCCAAAAAACAAAATATTCAACAAAGACTATATTTTTCCATTAATATTTTTTTTAATATTGAATTGTAATATATTTTTTCAATATTTTGAAACGTTGCCAAAATCTTATTAATAAACATATTTATCTTAACATCTTAAAACATACTTGTAGATACAAAACCTTAAGGATACTTTTTAGGGATTATTATATATAAACTCAACGTTAATTTTTTTATTATGTAACCAAAAGAGTATTTTTTCGTTAACTTTGGTTATTCAATGATAAATCTGTTTTGCTGTTCGATCATGGTCAAATTTTTCGTTCAGACATTTGAAGGTTTCAATCTCAAGTTCAATTTGGTGATTGTTAAATAATTACTAGTCACTAAGTTCTTGTTAGTTATTTTAGAAACGATTTTAATGCCATTGTTATTCATGGATAATGAAATTTTTTTTAAAAAGAATGAGAGTTTAAATACCACACTATACAAAATTACAGTGACTTATTTTCTTATTGAAAATTAATTTATAAAAAAATAACTAAAATACTATCATGCATTTTATATGAATTATTATTTACATAGTCTCTGGCTAGCACTTGATGATTATATTAATAATTTATTCAAACAATATATTTTAAATCACTGTACTTTTAATTTTTTTAGAAATTGGTAATTTTATCATAGAAATGTGTCGTAAGCATTTTCTACATTCTCTATAAATATTTGTGAAGTATTTCTGTCATAATACCAATTATTTGAAGATATTATGAAACTCTATAATACTTGTTCGATTGTGTAAGAAAATCTGTTGAAAATTATTGATATTTTGCTAGTACACGCATAATTTTGCTGAAGTTATATTAATTGTGAAAGTAAAGTAATTCTGAAACATTCTAAGAATTTCCTAATTGATCGTTAGAGTAAAAATTTACCAAATAACTCATTTTATGTAAGTTTATCCCCATTTTAGTGAATTTTAAAACAATTTCACGGATTTTCAATGACTCTTTTAGACTTTTCTCTTATAGACAAAAAAAATTTTTTTTTGTGAGATATTTTAGCTAAATTTAACCCTTTCTCATGAATGACGCTGCTATACGAGCTAGCTAGTCGCCCAAATATTTGATACATAAAATATTTTGAATTTTCCTATCATTACCGATACAAATAAATTTAAAAATCAACGACAATAACAAATTATAATTGTAAAAAATTTGAGTTATAAATCTCGAAGCAAAAGTCGACACACTGGATGTCGTCTATAGACGACATTCGTACACAACGGTTGCCTAGCCGATGTCACCTATGAGCGACAAGTTAATTTTGCAAAATTAAGACTATCAGCATAACTTTGCTCTTCTTTAAAATATTTATGAAATTTATAATTTTTGTACCATTAACTTGTATCAATTTACTTTATTTATATAAATAAAAATAAAATTTTGAATTACCAAAACAAAAAGAGTGAGGTTGCTTAAATAGTATCCCCTAAGTAAATAATTTTTGACATCTATAGAATCTCTATTTAGTTCATTTTTGATTAACAATCACTGAAAGTTTAATTTTTTTCACTAAAAATGGTATTTTTACGTTTTTTCAAAAAAGGTCTAGTCGCCTTAGTCCTACCTCCAGTAACATTTGTCTTTATTCGTACCTCCTCTAACATTTTTTTCGACTTTATATTTTTATTTTTGTAATTTTTGAAAAAATTAAATTTTTTGAAATTTAAAAAAGAAATCGATTTTATTGAAAGTTTTTGAAATCTTGAAAATATTTGAGTTCATTGAAAATGTTGTAATTTTTGAAAAATTTTGATTTTTTAAGTTTTTGAAATTTTCGAGCGTACGTCTTCTTTAAAAGAGAGATGTCTTCTTTAAAAAAAATTATTCTATTGAAAGTTTCTTGAAATTTTGAAAATATTTTATTGAATCTCTATTTAGTTCATTTTTTATTAACAATCACTGAAACTTTATTTTTAACTTTCCGTAGGGCAAGTTATAGTAAACGCAAAAAATCGAAAATGAAAATTTTTATATATCTTTACGTTTCAAAACCTTCTGAACATTTTGCCTACCTTAGAAAAAATGATGTATGTGTATGTGTGCGTGTAGGTGTGTGGTGTTTGGATACAAATTTTCGTCGACGATTCGAGAACACGGATGAAGCGATTTGAATAATTCAAAAAACATGCGATTCGTAGTTGATAAGGAGACGTGCTGATTAGTTTTTTGAAAGGCGGGTCTAGCCGTTCCGAATATGGGGCAAAAACTGCCCAAAACGGTAACTCGGTTTTTAAGAGAACGGAGCGTCCGATTTGAATAATTCAAAAAAATATTTTACTGGTATGAACTGATTGAATTTTCATGGAAGCAGGTATAGCAGTTGTGGAGTACTAGTAAAAAAAGTAAAAAAAAAAATGCCATTTGGCGGTCAAAAATGATCATTAGACATATGCACATCAAATTATCACAGATATTTTATAGAGATTTTAACAATAAGTATAAATTTTGTTTACATTCCTATGGGTTCCGTACCAGTGTTTATCCGTTAGACGGCGACGCAGCGCTTACGCGCTTCGATATTTCGTCTCTATGCAGTTAAAGCAGTACGATTGCTTTGACAAAAAGTTCAGAATCTCCAAAATATTTCAAAATAAATTTTTATTCAAAAAGTCTTTATTTTTTCAAAAAAAGTAAGTTTTTGTCAAATTTATAGCTTCTCAAAAATCTAATTTTTTCAGAGTAAATTTTTTTCAAAATGTTAATCTTTTTAAAAAAAATAATTTTTGGTATGGAAAGTTCCAGCAATTTGCCTTAAGGCACAATGCCATGCGCCCCACTAGTTTTCACTAAAAAAGGTATTTTTACGTTTTTTTAAAAAAGGCCTAGTCGCCTTAGTCGTACCTCCTGTGACCTTAGTCGTACCTATTGTATAGAAATCAAGAACAAAGATCATTTGAATGAACATGCTTCAATTACGGTGTATTCCTCTAACTAATCAACTCAAACTATGCCTATTAGTTACAAGGTTACTATCGTCCTCGACAGTCTGATATCAAGCAGTAGTGACATCGGTTTTAACTTGGACTTATTTATAGCAATACGTATCTAGGTGAAAATAGCCCATCCAAATAAAAAATTATTAGTATTACAGAAGTTTTAATAAGAGATTGGACAACCGTTTGGGTTGCCATCTATAAAAGCCACGTTATTAAAAGAAGTCTGCCGTACAGACAATATGACTCTTTAAGTTCTGATTGCTGTTTCAAATGCAAAACAAAATCTGATACTTCACTTTATCAATCTATCTAATCATCCCTCAACCGAGGTTGATAAAACTACTATACTACAATAGATCGCGTGACCAGACCACATGTATTGTTATTTTTTTTTTGTCTTCAAATAGTCGACCTCGTAGTACCAGCATTAATAGTAAGTGCTTGCCCGTGGCAGACTTGACACAAAAAATGAATGAATTACCAGAGTTAGTTAATCAGATCAAGGCGTTTATTGCGTCAATTTCATGTCACGCACTCGCTTTTTTATTATTATAAAAATTCACGATTCATTAGGCTGGAAAACATAGGTAATAAATCATGTACAGATTCACGTATGAAATTTGCAGGGCAATAGTCTAGGATTTTAAAACCAAGTGAAACTGGTGTTCCACAGAGTATTTTATGGAATAATTTTACCAATTTTGACTTCGATTGAAGCTATTAAATTCTAATATTTAGTTTCGGAGTCGATTCATGTTCTTGGCTGCATGCGTGTCAGAATGGCAGAATTGCAATTGCATGTGAATGACCCGAGTGCATCAAACCGGCAAAACTATACTACTATACAACTATTCGAAATGGTAATTGTGTTAGTAATTTTACCTATATGGTAGTCGTGAATTATATGAAATGTAGGCAGACGGGTCAAAGGAATACTATGTCGGGGGAAGGGATAAGTTTGGGAAACAAAATTCACCACTATGATGTTAGTTTTATCAGGATCTTTATTGCGACACTATTTTTGGATCATAGTTGATACTTTAGAAAGGGATTGTGTCTGAAAGCAAATTTCTAAAAGCTTTATTTCTTTTTCGGATATACTGAAAGAAATCGAGTTTTTTGATAATTATTTGAAAATTTTGATTTTTAACTTCCCGAAGGAGAAGTTTATGTTTTCATCAAAAAATCCGATTCGCTAATTTTATGTTTTCTCGACGTTTCAAGCCATTCTGAATCGATTGAGACCAAATTTGGAAAAAGTATGTGTGTGTGTGTGTGTGTGTGTGTGCGTGTGCACCAACAGATTTTTTGCCGTAAATCGACGTTTTCTCGAAAACGGCTGGGTCGATTTCAAAAATTTAAAAGCCATTCGATGTATCTCGACGAGAACTATTGTTTGTCAGTTTTGTGCGACGATCGGCCAAGCCGTTTCTTTATAAATGGCAGAAAAGTGAAAAATTTTTCGTCTACGTTTTAGCCCGCAATTCTGAATCGATTTTGAAAATTCAAAAACCGTTCGAAAGATATTGGTTGGGAATCGTGCTGATTAGTTTTTGGTAGAGATCGGCCGGGCCGTTTTCTTGTAATAAAGTTTTAAAAAAAAATTTTTTGACGATTTTTATGATTATTTTTTTGACGATAGATACCATAGTCTTCTAGATCATACTAAAATATTACGGCCCTACGACAACAGGTTCAGCTTTAAAAATTCGTCAAAGTTTGCAAAAATCAGTATGGTCTTTTTGGCATTTGTCAAAATTAGACTTTTGATCGACGTTTTCTCAAAAACGCCTGAACCGATTTTAGAAATTTAAAAGCCATTTGATGTATTTCGGTGAGGACTATCGTTTGTCAGTTTTGTGCAACGATCTGACAAGCCGTTTCTTTGTAATTCGAAAAAACTTTTCGTACATATTTAAGCTCATCCTACCGAACCGATTTTAAAAAATCAAAAACTGTTCGAAAGATATTAGTTGGGAATGATGCTGATTAATTTTAGGTGAAAATCTACCGAGCCGTTTTCTTGTAATTAACTGTTGAAAAAAAGTGTTAAATTTTCGTCGACATTTAAGCTCATCCTACCGAACCGATTTTAAAATATCAAAAACTGTTCGAAAGATATTAGTTGGGAATGATGCTGATTAATTTTAGGTGAAAATCTACCGAGCCGTTTTCTTGTAATTAACTGTTAAAAAAAAATTAAGCCGTTTTTCATGGAACTTTTTTTGGCGATATACATCATGGTCTTATAGAACTTACTGTAATATTACGGCCTTACAACAAGTAGTTTAATTTTAAAAATTCGTCAAAGTTTGCTAAAATTATTATCGTTTTTTTTTAAAGTAGGATTAATGAAGTATATTATTTACACATTTTTTTTTGATTAAGTCGATTATTTACACATTTCGGGAAGTTCATGTAACTTGCCTCAAGGCTAAATACCAAACCAACTAGTTTTATAGAAATTTTTATAAATTTCTAAAACAATTCGACCTTGTTTTTTGTAAATTTTGTAAAAATTTGAAATTTTTTAAAATCTTTGAAAAAAATCGACTTTATTGAAAGTTTCTTGAAATCTTGAAAATACTAGTTTTTTGAGAATGTTGACATTGTTTGGAAATTTTTGAAATTTTTGAAATTTTCAAAAAATTTAGACTTTAAGAAAATTTTGCAAAAATTCGACTTTTTGATTTTTTTTGATAATTTAGAAAACAAAGAAATTTTTTGAAATCTCAAAAAAAAAACGATTTTATTGAAAGTTTTTTAAAATCTCGAAAATATTTGAATTTTTTTACTTTAAATATTATTTTTTGAAAAATTTGATTTGATTTCAGAATTTTTTTAAATTTTGATAATCGTATATTTTTAGAAACTTTTGAAACAATACGACTTTTTAATTTTGTATTTGAAAATCTGGAAAAAAACTGATTTTATTTTTATTTTTTATTGAAAGTTTCTTGAACTCTCGAGAATATTCGAGTATTTTAGAATGCTAAGATTTTTTTACAAATTTAAATTTTTTTAGAAATTTATGAAAATTTTCATAAATTCTAATATTTTATAAAATTGTTGAAACAGTAGGATTTTTTAATTTTTTTTTTTTGAATTTTTTTTAAGTCATTGAAAGAAATTTACTTTCTGAGAACGTTGACATTTTTTGAAAATCTTGATGTTTTTAGGAATCTTTGAATTTTTCGAAAAATTTAAACTTGAAATTAAACAATTTTTTTTTGAAAATTTTGAAAAATATTGAAATTTTTTGTAATCTTTGAAAACAAGTAGACTTTTTTCAAAGTTTTTGAAATTTTGAAAATATTCCAGTTTTTTGAGAACGTTGTCATTTTTAGAAAATATTGATTTTTTTAGAAATCTTTGAAATTTGCGTAATATTTAGACTTGAAATAAATAGACATTTTATTTTTTTTAAATTTTGAACATTTCTAATATTTCTAAAAAAAATGAAATCTATGAAAAAAAATCGAATTTGTGGAAAGTTTCTTGAAATCTTGAAAATATTCGAGTTTTTGAAAATTTAGTTTTTTTTAGAAACTTTTGAAATTTCCGAATAGTTAACTTTTTAGAAACTTTGAAAAAATTCGATTTTAATTGTTTTTGAAATTTTTGAAAAAATAATAAATTTATTGAAACTTTGAGAAAAATCAACTTTATTGCAAGTATCTTCAAAATCTTGTAAATACTCGAGTTATTTGAGAATATCGATATTTTCTAAAAATTTAGTTTTTTTTTTATAAATTGTCAAAAAATTTAGACTTTTTTGTGAAACAACTCGACTTTTTAATTTTTTGTTTTTTAAAATTTTTGAGAAAAATTGAAACTGTTTAAAATCATTTAAAAAAAAATCGACTTTAGCGACAATCAAGTTTTGACCAACTCATTTCCAATCCGAATGGCATTTTGTAAAACTTTCTGTCTGGTACTCTAAAACACCTGGACCTACCTATCCTAAAATTTTAATTAACTTTGTTAAGAAATGCATTAAAGACGTTTGTTTTTAAAGTTACAAATTTTTACACCAATTTTGTTAATTGGTGACTTTTAATTGCTTTCCACTATTGACTTCTTAGATCTTACTTTGTTATATATTATATTACCTTTCATAAGTAGGTCATTTTATTTCCAAAATTAATAACTTAGTACCATCAAATTCCCTACATTTACACATTGTGATAATAACGTCATATAAATTTTCCAGTTGGTGTCAGAAGTAGAACTGTATCATTATTGTAATTATCGTGTGGAAAATCATGTTCATGTCGAGGAATATTTTTACAGAGGAATAAATGTTTTCGTAACAAAACGCTCTTACTGTAATATTATTTTTCATATACTTAGACAAAGGACAATTAGTTATCAACCAGACATCAGCTAATACATTATTTGGTTTGATGAAATCTGTGGAAAAAATGTGTATTTGTAGACGAAAGATTGATTTTATTTGAAATTATGTTTAGGCTGATATCAAGTAGTAGTAATATCATTTTTACTTCGAATCTTCAAATTTGTATTTAATTGTTATCTTTAAAAAAATACCAATATCGTCTATTGAATCTGTTTATTAACCATTGCATATCATGGCCAACTTTATAGCCTACTTTTATTGGCTAATAGAAATTATTTATTAGAAATTATTATTTATTAGGAATTAATTATTACCTTGTGCTGACAAATTATTTTACACCAATGGCCCTTACATTTAAATATGATAATATAATATTCGAGTATTTGAGTGGATTTTTTTTTCTATGCAAAATCTTGGTACATTTTGTGTAAATTTTATCAATGATTCGTCTTAGTACCGAACAGTAGATTTATAGATAATTATTTCAAAAAAATAATCGAAGGTTATTTTAGATAGTACCACACCTTAATATTAATTAGGATTATTACATCCATCCCACATAGAGTTGATTTTTTATTAAATCTCCATATGAATGCAACTTATTCAAGACGTGCATTCGCATTTCTGATGTTACGTAACCATCAGGTTGAAGAAATCTTATGCAAGAGATTGATAGATAGGCATTAGATTTTCTTTGGATATAATGAACAAAATCATAAAAAGATTTGAAATTTTAGTAGTCCCAAAATCTAGCAAAAAAGGTACAATTAGTATTTTGGATTCCAATTATTAACATATTTTTGGGAGGCAAATTATGCATCAATTAGCATATAACCACTTCCAAGAATGGAATGTTTTTAAACTTTTATAAATATAATTTTGATATTTCATTATAAAATTTACCGTTTCCTATACACCTGTAGAATTATATACATTTCTATACTGCATTTGTCTACAGAACAATCATGACCCACATACTATATTAGAAATATGTGATAAGTGCATTGAAAAACCTGCACATATGTGTGTGCATAATTTATATGAAAGCTTTGGAAAGGATTTATATATTGAATCTACTTTATATTTATTATATTAAACCTACTATATAAAATACTAGCTTATTTTTAGTACAGAGGAAATTGATATAAAAAAGTCCTTATGTTATGTGATTTTTTTCAAAGCTCTAGCTTTGAAATTGTTAAATTGCTAAAAAATAGTTATAAACATCTTTGAGTTTAACTTGTGAATTTTGTTGATAATTCATTGTAACCTTTTTTTCTTGAAATTTTTATATTGTAAAAACTTTTTTAAAATATAAAGTACAGTATAAAAGAAAGTGCATGCTAACTAGATGAACATTTAATAGGATTTATTTTAATATTTTATTCAATTTTTTTATCGATTAAAGATGGATTTAAATAACAGAATAGATCAGAAATAACGGTTTGTCGGTTTTTGAAAACCGGTTTTAGAAGACGGTCATGGAATTCGAAAACCGGTTTTCTAGTAGACCTTATCGGTTTTCAATATATAAACTACACTTAAAAAAAATTAAGATGAGAAATGTAGCCAAATGTATCAAATTGATGACAATTCTGTTGCAAATTGATAGCAAAATTCGATAAGGTAATTAATTGTCCTTAAAGTTACTTAATCGTGGTCAATTATTTTTTATTCTACTAAATTGCATAAAAAATATCAAAAATATCAATACTTTTGGACAGTAAATAATTTGTCAAAAAATGCTTCTAATCACTCGAAATTGTCTGCTAATTTTTTTGTTCGAATTATTAGATTCAAGAGCTTTTTTGTAAAGAACTAGTCGAAACTAATTAAAACCAGTTTCGCGAGTAAAATTATTTGAAAACCGGTTTTCTTAAATGTCGGTTTTTGTTCGAACTCAACCAGAAAAGATCAAAACGTACTTCTTTTATAAAAACACGATGAGTCAAAACAGGTTTCTTGAAAATAAAACAATTACAAAAGACAAATGATTTTTTTTACCAGTTAAAACCGGTTTTGCCGGAAAAAAGTATTTGAAAACCGGTTTCCTGAAACGTTGGTAAACTATTAGAAACCGGTTTTCAAAAACGTCGGTTTTTGTATAAACACAATTAGAAATGGTTGAACGTGTTTTTTTTATAAAAAATCAAAACCAGTTAAAGCCGGTTCCGCGGCGAAAAAATATTTGAAAACCATTTGCTTAATCCTCAATTTTTTTGTAAAAACACAATTAGATACCTGTGAAAACCAGTCTTCCGGGCAAAAACCAATCAAAAACCGGGTTTCGAAAATGTAATTTATGAAGAAAAGTTATTTCAAAAAGTGATTTATTCTACTTTGTAAAGAAAAATATATAATTATAGTTGAAATAATTAAACAGTGTTGACAAGCATAAGGTTACCCACAAAAACTTTTTCCTAAATTTTTTCACCTTTAATAATTTATGTCAAATACAATTATCAGTTATATTACTATTGCGTTAAGTTTTATTTCACGACCTATTTATGAATAAATAAAATGGTCTTTTATTTTTCTTTTACTTCTACAATTGGAACAGGGTTGAAAATTATTGAATATTTATTTGATGTCAGATGACCTAGAATTGAATTCGATTAGATTTTCGGATAATATGACTAATTCTTAACACTTGGTCAGACAAATCGATTTGGAAGGCTATAGAAATGTAATAAATAGTACTAATACAAATATATAAATGATCCCTAAATGAGAATATACTTCACTATTGGATTTTCTTAGAATTTTCCTGATTTTTTTTTTGAGATTATCCATAGATCACCAACTTCATTTATATATAAATAACTTGATATCTTTTACATATAATAATTATTAATGATATTATAGTTTTCAATTGAAATGACGACTTTTGACGTCATTTTAACCCACGCGGGAATTTATATCAGTCGTAAACTAATATTAGTCATAGGTTGTCTTTAAGTAATTTATTAAATTACTTAGAAGATCGATATGTGGTTATTATAGATTTAAATTAATAAATGGAAATAATTTTCATTTTTCTGGAACACTCTATAATGGTTCTGAGTTACAACTTTTAAAAAAATAACACCGTCTTTTTGTTTTTTATTTCACTACTCTCATTTAATTTGATATTCTATTATATTATTTTTATATAAAATATTTAGTGATTTTAAGAGTTTAAATTGTTCAATTTTTTAGAACTTGCTGAATGATGACATATTTAATTTTTTTTTATTTTGACAACTAGATTGAAATGAATCGCAAGACCTCAAAATGTCTTTTCAGAATTTAACACCGGAAAAAAATTTATGAAGCTTGTGAACATTTATATTAGCACCAAATTTATAACAATTAATTAATCGTTAATTAGTAACTAATAAATTCTAATGGATAGTATATAATCTTTAACATAATTTTAATTTTTTTTTTGAGACAACACGAACTTAGTAATGATATAACAAAAATATTATACAAAAAATGTTTATGCAATAATATTATAAATATTTTCTCTTTTCTTTTCAGGTGAGAGTCTGCAGAATTCAAATTATATAAAAAGGAACAAATTTTAAGCATTTTATGATTCGTGAGTATTTAAATTAAATTTAATTTGCAAATCTCACTAATAGCTACAATTTTTATACTTTTGAGCATGATCTGAGTTAGCATATTAACATTTTGTTTAATTAATTTATTTTTAAACGAATTATTAATATTACGAGTCTAGGATTGCAATTATGAATAATATATTACTATTAGATATTTATTAAAATAGTAATTGACCCATTCTAAAGCCCACATTCAATAGTATTAAATACCTTCTGACGAATAATAAAAAACAGCATTTAATTAATTAAAACTAATCCTTCAATTTTTTAGTTTTTTAGTTTAGATTTTTTAATCTAAATTCTACTTAATTTCAATCCAACATATCAAATGACAATTCTATGTCAGTGCCAGGACTCGAACCGAGTACCCCTATCGTGTGAGTTAGACATGCTACTGACTGAGCTATTCCCGTCACTTACCACACTATCAATACACATTATACTATATTATCATTTTTATATAATGTTAAAAAATGTTCTTGGACGACTTGCAGAATCCTGTCTCATTCACCTAAAATATTAAATTTGAAACTTTTTGAACAAAATGACAATAGATAATTCTATGTCAGTGCCAGTATTTAGTTATCACTAAAATTTCTTATTATAGACTATTAACTATTCTAATTCTCATAAATAAAATATCGATCAACCAGTAACACATATCCTTTTTGCACCAGGCTGCAATGATATTTACAAATGTCCTTCCACGAATTCGTGACTCTATTTTTTTTTTTCAAAGAAAATTAATATGCGTTTTGTGTTCTTCTTGTTTTTTCTACTATGATAAATACAAATTATCTGCCATAAATCCTTGAATTTGCAATCGTGCGTGATAAATGGCATATATGATTATAGACACATGAGAAAAATTTATGTATACAAACATAATGCATATTTAAATTATATAATGAAAATGATACATGACAAGATTTAAACTAGAGATAACCTAATATACAACAAAAAATTGAAAATACAAGTGTAACAAATAATTTTGAAATAAAGGGCTCTAAGAAGGACTATGGAGTTAATAGCTATAGAATTAGTCAATGCAATATTATTATTATTTTTTTAAATAATTTTGGTTAGTAGTCGATTGGGAAGATTTTTAGATATTTTCTTCTTTGCACTCTGAACTTTTGAACAAAATTGCATGTTTGTTAACGTTTATCAAAATAACTATGTAGAAAACGTGAGAACACTTTAGCATAATGACGAAACCAATATTGAAGAAATAATTAATTAAAATGAGTCATTGAATTCATTCAGATTCAAGTATTTGCATTACAGACAATTTACTAAATTACTCGAGACTTCAAAGTATAATTTGTTTATTGGTACGTTTTTCTAATCAACTTAATATGATACAAAATGAGAAATAGCAACTGCTTCAAATTTCTTCGACCAAAATGTTAAAAATTGTTAAAAAAAATGAACTAATATTTAGTGGAATTGACGTCAAGCACAATTCATTGCAATTTGTGTAAAAAATTTGGATTTAAATAAAATACTAACTTATTAAATAATTACAAAATTTCAACGTTATGATGCGTATTTGAATAAGTAAACTTTGTACGAGTATTAATATTTTTTAATCTACTATATATCATTTATATCAAAATATATAAAATACTCGCAAGTGATTTAATCACTTGTGTGATTATTTTTAATAATAAAAGCATTTAAAATGAGTCAGCAGTGTTGACAAAATCATCATCATGTTGTGGTTTCCACTTGTAAAAACCCAGATGAATGAACCAAGTGCGATTTTTAGACCACCGACTGACTTGACCGTTCCCAAGAAAATATTATTTGTGACGATTCGGAATAACCAATTATTGTTACAGAAAATTTAATAAAAAGTCAATTAACCAGTTAAGCAAGTTTGTGTAATGACGTGTATACGTCATGCGTGTTGAACAATGATAGTTGACAAAAAAGCCTGGTTATTTCAAATTTGCCAAATTTTCTGATCATGTCCTTATCGAGTTTCATTAAATTTTTAAAATCGGTTTTTGAGTAAATGTCGACAAAAAGTCAAATTTCGACTCACAAACATTCTCCAATTTTGGTCTTACACGCTTCAGAATGACTTGAATTGTCGATTAATTATAAATTTAGCAACTCGGATTTTCAGACGAAAAGTTAACTTGTAGTGAATGACGCCGTGCCTTAAGGCAAATTGCTGGAACTTCCCGTACCAAAAATTATTTTTTTTAAAAAAGTTTCTATTTTATTTTAGAACTCTGAAAAAAATCGATTTTTGAGATTTTTAAATGTTCTGAAAAAACTTGACTATGAAAAATTTAATTTTTTTATACTTTGAAATTGTATCCATACATACATACACACACATACATTTTTTCTCAGGTTAGCCAAAATGTTCAGAACCTTCAAGACGTGAAAAAAATCAAAAATTTTCAACTCCGATTTTTGGATGATTACAATAACTTATCCTACGGAAAGTTAAAATATATAATTAACGTTATCAAATTAGATTTTAAACTTACTTAATATATTTTGTATAATGTAGAGATTGATTTTGGTGTCAATTTTGCCTAAAGTAAAGTTGATAAAATATACAAATAGTATTGAAAGAAAATATTTATGAATGCCTTTCTAAATTAACACAATGTGCAGAGTATTTACTTATTGTTTATATAGTTACATTTTGAATGCAATGCACGATGTCGAAAATATCGATTTTTTTGAGGTCAAACATAAAAATTATCAAACTTATCCTCAAACTGAAAAAAACTTTAAATATTTATAAGTGGCATTTTGTCTTGAGGCAAGATGCATGAACTCGCGGATGTGCAAATAATGAATTTAATCAATAATAATTTGATTTGCATATCATTTAGTTGTTTACCAGAGTATCTGTCTACAAGTCTATTATTCTACCAATTTATCGGTCTGTGAGTCTCCTTTTCTACTTGAATGCCTGATAACCTGTTTACCTGTCTACCAGCCTTGCTGTCTACTTGTCTACCTGTAACTGCCAACATATTTACCTGTCAACTTTGGTACCTGTTTACCTGTTTACCTGTCTAACTGTTTACTTATTTACAAATTATTGTATTTGCATATGAATCAATAATAATGATTTGTGAAGATCGTATTTGGTCAACAAATAGAATTTTTTTCTTTGCATCTCGAAAGCCGCTAGACCTGCCTTTGCAAAAAAGTAATCAATATAAAGTTAGAAAGAAATTTTTGAGTTCGACTTACATGTAAGAATAAGTACTTTGACTTTAACCCTTTCCACTCGGGTGCCGCTTAAAGGTTAACTTAAAATCGAGCCGCTTTTTTTAAATTTCAAATAAATAATCCTTGGATAAAAAATCATTATACCTACATATTGATCTAATCAATAGTACCTATATAAATAATTGAAAGTGTGAATTTTAATTTATAACAAAAAATTGAAATAATTTCGAAGGTCGAATATTTGTTCGCCTGCATGATGATGATGACCTAACTGACAGACTTTAAACCAGTTTCTAATAATTGAAATGCATAAAAAAACAGCAAACAAACATGACCTTGTATTTTAACACGAAATTGTTCAAATAATGTAAAATGTAAAAGTTTTAGAAATTCATCCTTGGTAATAATGCATAAAATATGATAAAATGAAATAAGTAATACTTAAATTCATGTGCAGTTGTAGTTTTATTAATTTGGATATTAAAAATGTAGAACATTTTGCAGCATTGTGAATTTGAGAATCTGATGGGCTTAAATAGATCTTATTGGTGCTGCTGAGTCTTTCATACAAAATGGTACTAAAACTGTCAAAATACTAAGTAGTTGTTGTACAGTCAGGCCTTTTATTCATTCATTCTACTTCTTATGCAAATGAGAAAGATGCACTTATAAGATTTTATTTCGACGTTTATGCGTTTCTGAGTTAGACTTTATATTTAAAACGCCTGACTGCGCAGGCAACCACTTTGACAGTTTTCAGTACTATTTTATATGAAAAATGCAGCGTAACATAGCCTTGCCATAACATCGTTTTGCTTTAGGGCAGAATTTGCCTCTGACTTTGTTAAAATCATAAGCGTTTCGTACACTGACTTTATTATTTGGTTTCTTAGTAACATTCTGAAGATATTAATAATAATAAAATCAGGTATGCTGTAATTTATTTAATAGAACAAATACAACATTGTCTCTATATGGGTAGGCAAAATTAGGAGAAAATTCTGGGGAATCAGAGTACCGCCACAAAGATTTCAAATTCAAATATGATTGTATTTTAGTTTTTTGAATAAATGGAAGTAAATTATAAGTTTTATCAATATTTATTTACATATTAAACATCTTGGTTCTTAATGTACAGTTAGTGCTTCTGAATAAACAAAAACTAGTCCCAAATGTCAACAGAAGATATGTTGATACGCCGAGTATGTTAATATTAACATTATATTGAGTAAACTTAGAAAAGAAAATATAAACGTTGAACTTTGCAAGTTTTCTCATTAACGGAACACGTTGTTAATGATTTATCATCTGCATATTGTCGTTAAACGAAAAGTTCATTATTGAAATAAATAGGAAGATAGTTTGTTGACACACGATGGACAATAAATCATAGTCCTTATTGGCTTAAGAAAGGATTTTAGTAATATTTTAGAAGGTACTAAATTTTTAGCAGCCTCGGAACTCATTAACAACTTGGTTTTTCAAAAAGCAACCCAAACGGTTGTCTTAACTCTGTTATGACTTTATTAATACAATTTCTCTAATACTGATGATTTTTTTATTGGTGAAACTATATCGGAAAATGGCTCTTCTCACTTATTAATATTTTCGTGTAAAAATCGATCTCACTGCTGCTTGACATCAAGTTGTTTAAGGTGTGTATCAAACATGGAACTCTTGATTCTCTAAACACTAGGTCAAGAAATATTGTCTACAAAGTTGTCTATAAGTCTTTTTCCTCACTTTCTATAAATTGGCTTTGAAAAATTAAATGATTTCTCACACTAAAACGATGCAGCAAAAAAGATGACAAACAACCTTGCCTAACAAACAATATATCTATTATTACGTGTACTTACATGTAAGTAGTAATGGCGTGTGTAATTGCGTTTTACCAAAAAAAATTATTAACAATGCCTCATAAATTAAGATTGTTTATCTATCGTCTTTAAGGATTTCAAAATAATTATAGAAGAAATAGTAATAATAATTAAAAGAATTAAAAGGCTGAACAGTTTGTAGGAATTAATTTACAAAATTGTATTAATATTTTTCATTTTATCTCAATTTTCATTCATTAAGCAGATTTTTGACGAATTTCGTAAAGCTCGTGCAACTTGTCTTAAGGAAAAATATAATGTAAGCATACATTCATAAACAAAACCTAATCGAACCGAGATAGAATTACGACTATCTCCTAGAAATCTTTAAAAAATCATCGATAATATAAATTTTTACAAAAATGTAGGAATTTATTTTAAAAAAATTGTGTTATTAGTTCTCTACTATTTTTTGGCGGTTTTGTTTCTATCATCACCGAAACTACAAACTAAAATTCAACACTTGTAAATTGTCATAATTGTATTTAAATAAGTCGTAAATTGTGTTTTTAAAATAGCTGTTGATTATATTTATTAATTATATTATAATTGTCACATTTAGGTTTCTATTCTATCTTTTTCAACCGCACTTGAAAGTAAAAAAAGTTAACAATGAAATTGTTAATTTATTCTCCTATGCTCAAGTGGAACAGAAGTGAATTTTTGGACAATTGTGGGCGAGAGCATTTAAATACGCATCAACTTTCAAAATTAGCATAAAAACGTTTTACTTTCATTGTTTTTGTATGCTACTTTGTTGCAGTAATAATTATTCTAGTTGGTAAAAATCTACACCTGAAATTTTTATATTAGTAAAGAATTTATGCAAAAACGACAGGAATAGAAATAAGTTGTAAATAATATTGTTTTATAAACATCAAAATTAATTTTTCTTTTCTAAATTTCTATCTAATCATTCTCCGTATCTCCGTAATAGCTAGACCGGCTTGGCAAAAACTAATCAGCACGTCTCTCTATCAATAGGAAACGAATGTTTTTTGAACCACTCAAATTGTTTGATCCGTGCGCCCGAAACGTCGATGAAAAATTGCAGACAAACACACGCAAACATCCTTTTTTTGAGGTTTTCCAAAATGTTCAGAAACCTCTGAAACGTGAGGATATGCAAAAATCTTGATTTCGATTGTTGGCCGATTACTATAACTTACCCTACGAGAATTGAATTTGATTGGAATAAAATTGCTGACTATCCTGTTCTAACATTTTTATTTGACTTTGGTATTCTATTTTGAAATAATTTAACGCCTAATGTTGTAATACTAAAATCAATAAAAACTCGTCAAATATTACAAGAATAAATAAATACCATTTCAATTTGCCGGCACGATTGAGTTATTATTATTATTAAAAATATTCGACGTTAAACGAAGCAAAACGTGTTAATTATTTTCTTGAAAATCGAAAGTATGTAACAGAGCACGAACGACTTTGAGAAAATTTGTAAAATGTAACATTGAAATATATTTGCATTCATTATGTATGCCACGTGCATTTCTGAATTGAGAAAAAAACATTCCAAGATAAACAAAACATCGTGTTACATTGAGAAAAACTCATATATTGAAAAAAAATGTAATTTCAGACAACTAAAATACAATCATGCTTGCATTCTGCATTTGATCCTGCAGAATTATCTCTACATTTTGTCTATCCATATAGAGACGATGTTGCACTTTATCTAAATAAATTACAGCATACCTAGTTTTATTATTATTAATATTTTCAGAATGTTACTGAGAAACCAAAATAATAAAGTCAGTGTGCGAAACATTTATGATATTAGAAAGCAAATGTACCAGATAGTTGAGATTGGATTGCGTCAGGCAATACCAGATAGTAAGAAAATTATTACCAAGACTTTGTCCATGCTGATCGGGTTTATGGATTTAATAAAATCTTACATGGTAATGGATTGTGAAGTGTCTGAGAGAAGTTAAAATTTGCAAACAAACTGCAAATTTTATAATATTCGTAGTTTCTATAATTTTTAAAAGTTATTAAAATGGAAAATATTTTTATAAACAAGACAGATATTACAGCTGTACAATGAATGAGACTGTATCACCAGCAAAAATGTAAAATAAAATATAAGCCGTCAATGAATGTATGTTAATTTAAATTACATGAAGTTCTTCAAACACAATTACATGATGAGTGAAATTGTGAAAACAATATTTGTTGTTTAGAATAATAGAATTTATTAATCAGTAATTACTTCATTTCTCTAATGAAGGTTCAAGTCCTAAATGCTAATTACAATGACAAACCGATCATGAAGTATGATTTTAATTACATATTAACTTCCCGAAGGAGAAGTTTATGTTTTCATAAAAAAATCTGATTCGCTAATTTTGTGTTTTCTCGACGTTTCAAGCCATTCTGAATCGAATGAGACCAACATTTGGAAAAAGTATGTGTGTATGTGTGTGTGCGTGTATGTCAACAGATTTTTGCCGTAATCGACGTTTTCTCAAAAACGGTTCGACCGATTTAAAAAATTTAATAGCCATTTGATGTGTCTCGATGAGGGCTATCGTTAGTCAGTTTTGCACAACGATCAGCCAAGCCGTTTCTCTGTAAATCGCAGAAAATTGAAAAAAAATTGTCTACGATTTAGCCCGCAATTCTGAATCGATTTTGAAAATTCAAAAACCGTTCGAAAGATATTGGTTGGGATTCGTACTGATTAGTTTTTGGCATAGATCGGCCGGGCCGTTTTCTTGTAATGAAGTTTAAAAAAAAATTTTAGACGATTTTTATGATTATTTTTTTGACGGTAGATACCATAGTCTTCTAGATCATACTAAATATTACGGTCCTACAACAACTCGTTTAGCTTTAACAATTTGTCAAAGTTTGCAAAAATTGGTATCGTTTTTTGGCATTTGTCAAGATTAGACCTTTCATAGACGTTTGCTCAAGAACGCCTGAACCGATTTAAGAAATTTAAAAGCCATTCGATATATCTCAACGAGCACTATAGTTTGTCAGTTTTGTGAAATGATCCGTTTCTTTGTAATTTGAAAAAAAGTGTTAAACTTTTCGTCCACATTTAAGCTCATGCTACCGAATCGATTTTAGAAAATCAAAAACTGTTCGAAAGATATTAGTTGGGAATAATACTGATTAGTTTAAGGTGAAAATCTATCGATCCGTTAACTTGTAATTAACTGTTGAAAAAAATTAAGCCGATTTTTATGAAACTTTCGATTTCTTTGGCGATGTACATCATAGTCTTATAGAACATACTGAAATATTACGGCCTTACGACAAATAGTTTAATTTCAAAATTTCATCAAAGTTCGAGAAAATGAGTAGTTTTGTTGACGCTTGTTAAAATTAAAATTGGATGATTTACTTGGTATAACGATAGCTTACTTGGTCTTAATAAACATACTAAACTATTAACGTCCTACGAAACCTGGTTCAATTATAAAAATTATTGATTTGTAAAAATTGCTTTTAGAAAATACTCCGAACTTAACGTGTTGGTTTGTTTTTAATTAGGTGTAATAAATCCTCTCGGAATACTTCTAATCACTCATAAATTAATTTATTTCTTATTGATTAAGTTGATCATTTACACATATCGGGAAGTTTATGTAACTTGCCTCAAGGCTAAATACCAATACCAACTAGTTGGTTTTAAATATTATAAATATTTTTAATGCTATTATAAAATATAATTTATAATTTATCATTATATAAATGTGTATAATGGTGACACTAAAAAATTGTGCATCACGTGGTTACCATATTGCTAATAAGCATTATTCAAAATTGTTACATGATTTATTTTACTTAATGCCATCTTGTACAGTAGCAAATAAGTTTTACTTCAATCGCGTGTGAACCACTCTTTTTTTTGTTGAGCATGTGGACCAAATGAGGATGTAGTTTGGCAATTAAAAATATTTTACAAAAATACAAATTAAATTTAATCTATATCTATTACACTGACCTATTTACCTATGTATCTTTTACCTCCCACATATGCAACTTTTACGTTGCATCAAAGTACCTTGGTCTATCGCAATACCATCAATTATAAATGAAAAGCAAAAAGTTTTCAGAAGTTTTTAGACAAAACCTTCAATTAGTGACGTATGTGGGTAATGACATGTGTTTAGCAGCAAATTTCTCAATAGAGTTTGCAACTCTATTGTTAATTTTAATGCGCTGTGTGGGTGACACAGAAATAGACAATGGGTTGAAGAATTATTGATAGGTAATGGTAATCGATAGAAAGGAATATATTTTGTGTAAGTTAAAATAAATCGAAAAAATTCGTTTGATAATGGCATTGGTCACAGGTAGTAAAGTTTGGACCAAACAAATCTAATATATACAACTATTGCCATCAATTTTCTCTGGTACCTGTCTCCTGTCTATTTGTGACTTTGATTAAATGTAGAGCATTTGTATATATATTTAGTTAGTCCCTGCCTGCAGCAATTACAATCTCGGAAATAAACGATCTGGGCCAATGGCCCACTTTTCTATGACACACGACTTACTATAGTTAGTAATAAAATAGTATTGTGCGTTTGATAACGAATATTTTATGCCACGGCTATTTACCGTCAACCCGAGCATGAATTCTTAATGACCTGAAGGGCTAAGGTAATAGACAGAGAGCTATTGTTATGACTTACCTAAATATAATAGATTAACAAAAATCAGAAGTTTTAATATTTTTTAAACCATATTTCTTTGCCACTATTCAATAAAAGATAAAGAGAAAATTGTATGATCTATCAGGTTGACGTTGATATAAAAGTATGCAGAAGTTTTCGCATTGGGACCACAATTAAAAAAAAAATCTTTGGAGCATTTTATATGGATTTTGAATTTTTGTTCCAACTGTTGATACACATCAAATAACTATTGAAAATACTATTTATAATAAAATACTATTATAATATTTAAAATAAAATCAAGCCATTTTTCCTCACAAGTCTCTTTTTGTATTTCACGGTAGGATTATTAACTTCCCGTAGGGCAAGTTATTGTAATGGTCCGACAATCGAAATTGAAAATTTTTACATTTCTCGACGTTTTGAAGGTTTCTGAACATTTTGGCATACCTCAGAAAAAATGGATGTGTGTGTGTGTGTATGTATGTATGTATGGATACAAATTTCCAGTCACGTTTTTAGGGCGCACGGATCAACCGATTTGAATGGTTCAAAAAACATTCGATTCCTATTGATAGGGAAAGAAGCTGATTAGTTTTTGGCAGAGGCAGGTCCAGCCGTTTCGAAGATACGGAGCAAAGAGTGCAGAAAATAGAAATCGAGTTTTTGAGAGAATGGAGTATCCGATTTGAATGATCTAAAAAACATTCAATTAGTAATGATTGGGAGAAGTGTTTATTAGTTTTTGGTAAAGGCAGACCCAGCCATTTTGAAGATACGGAGCTCAATGTGTAAAAAAAGGCAGTTTTTGAGAGAACTAAGCGTCCGATTTAAATGATTCAAAGATCGTTCTGCTTGTCTTAACAAAATAATTGATTTTGTAAAAACTTCAACTTTTTTTTCAAATTTTTTTTTTTGAAAAAAAAAAAATTTTCTGTATCGAAAATAATTCAGATTTTATTTTTAATTTTGACTATAGTTCTAATATACTTTGAACAAATAATTTCAACTTTGCAATTCAATTTATATAATTCTTATAAATTTTCGACAATGTTACAATATTTATAATAATCTATTTGAAAACATTCAATATTCCTCGAACATTTCGTTACGGTACGGGAAGTTCCAGCAATTTGCCTTAAGGCACGTTGCCACCCACCCCACTAGTTTTTATTAGGTTCTAGAAATATCGCTTACGAATTTTGTCAATGAATATAATAATGAAAGTTTGTTCGAGGCTCAATCGAGGAAAGTTTGTGAGGGCTTTGATCAAATCCTAGGTTCAATATCGGTAACTGACAACCTGGTATCAAGCAGTAGTGATATCAGTTTTTACTTACAAATATGAATTTGCAAGTATGATTTCAAGTAGAAAAAGACTCGAAAAATTTCTGCAATATCACAATTGAGAGAATTGCCATAAGATGGTGATTGAGTTCAGAATTTAAAAAAAAATCACATCGGACAAATCAATCGGTTGCCTAATATAAGCACTAATTTAAAATAAGCAAACAAAATCCGTGTAAGTTCTAGTTGATGTTCACCAAAAAAAATTGTGATTATTTTTCCTATGATAAATATTATTAAGAAGTCTACATATACATTTTATGTATTGACATATCTCTATGAATGACGAAAATCATGGTATGATACATAGTGTAGTATATATGTAATCAAAATGAACGATAAGAACTCTCAAATTAAAAATTAATTGAAATTATAATTAGAAAGATAAATAGTATCATTCATAATATTCAGTTCATTGTCCAATTATTGTATAGATTATCTACAAAATAAAATATTTTGTTTATATAAACACTTCAATTTATATACTTTTGTTTATTTTAACTGCATCAAATACAATAAAAAATGAATCAATTCTATTTTTTTTATAATAAATTCTAAAGAAATATCTATTAAATTTTTAGCATAACCTGAATTTGTAATAAGGAGAATCACGAAGAAAACAAAATTGTCCTAACCTAAATCTTAAATTGCATTTATTTTTTATGAAATAATTAGACAACCACAAAATAAGTCATTGTTTCTATATTTGTAATTACAACTTTTGAATTTTATGATTCATAAAATTAATGTTTAATTTGTCAATAAAATAGCAGAACTTTGAACATTTACAAAATTTTAAAAATAAGAATATGTTACTCAATTTGGCAAAGTTGATTTTTATTAGAATAGATTCAATTTAATAGAATTATTTTTATTAGAAATAAATTTTTAGACAAGCTACTCGTTTATAAATGTCAGTGAACTACTTTTTACTACTACTCGATAAATTGTAATCGAAATAATTGATTAGACGTAACATTTGTAGAACAATAGTGTAACAAATCGACCACAATGACCGAATATAATTTATATTTTGAAATATATCCGGAAAAAAGTAATATGTATAAAAGTAAAATCAGTGATAATTAAGTACTGGGATTCCAATTTAAATTGCAAATACTTGGTGTATGTTGAAATAATTAAACAAAAGAACAGAATATATTCTTGTTGACGAAGAACATTTTTGACTATGATTATAACTTTTTTATTTTAATTTTAAATTAAACATTAAAATTTCTTATTTTATTTTAGATCCTAAAAATTGTCAAAATGAATTTATTTAATTGATTTTTAATTACCAACAATAAGACTGTAATTTTTTAAATAGCATACCTAAGAGTATTATGTTATTTTTTTAATGACACAAAACCAGAATTTCAATTAGTAACGAATTATATAATACTAATATAATACCTGGCTAATGAATTTAATAGGTCTAATAGGGGTAGGTTATACGATTTCACTAACAGTTTTCAAAAATATTTAAGTTTTTATGTTTATCCTATTATAAATAATAAATGACTTTTACTACCATTTCCCAGACTATTCATATAATTTGTACCATATTATTAAAAGGAGTGGTCGCACATGCACAATTCTAAATATTCCATATTAATAATGTAAATTCCATTTATATTACACAACTGACCTAGGAAAGAAATATCGATGGCATAATTTATAAAATCATTGATTTAAATAATTATTAACACATTCAATGCTAATCAATCATAGGAGAAATGATAATTAATAATAGAATAGTAATGGATTTAAAACGTCATCATACTTATATATAAACTTCATACTAAAATTTTAGAAATCTTGACTAAAGCAAAAATTACGAAAAAAATGATCCAGCCCAAAATTACACACACAAATATTATTTATTTAACAGTTAGATTATAAAAAAATATTTTTAAAAAATCTCTGAAATACTTTTACATGCTCATTTGCACAAAGTTACTCAAGTGTAGATTTATTAAATATTAAGAATAAATTTGCAGTAAAAGTTTGCTAATGCAAAAATTTAATATATGCAAATTAAGTACACGATAAAATTATAAAAAAATGCAAAAAAACTTATGTACCATATTAATAATAAATTTGCAGTAAATGTTTTCCAATTTAAAAATTTAATATACTTCAATTAAGTACAAGATAAAATTATAAAAAAAATGCAAAAGATTTTATAATGTCCTTATATAATAATCTAAGTCTATTCATAAATCTATCACTCGAGCCATAAATTTTCGAAGCAATAAATTTCGATAATTTGACATGAATATATATTGGTTCGAATTATTTCCATTATAAATGGATAAAATATATCAAATTTAATCATACCAAATGAAATTGCGGAAAATTTGAATAATTCCCAACATAAATTTAGCATTCGGTCGACAACCTGATGGATTTTTTTTTCTAATCGATAACCAAGTCAAGTTAATAATTTAAATAAAATATTGATTATGTTTTATTGATTTTTATTATACGGTATTATTGCAATAATGACTTTTAATATGATGGTATTAATTTATTTATCATTGATCACGTAACATGATTAGGTTTTTTTATATACGCATTTGAAAATGATTTGTTTAGTCTTTGCATCAAATCGAAACTGATTGTTAAAAATAATTAATATAATTTTTTAATTTTTTTTAAATGTAATTTTTTTGTTAAATAAATCAAACATTGGTGTATAGATATATAATAATAATCTTACCTAAATAAAATTGTTTAAATATGTGAAATTTTAATATTGTTTAAAATAATCAATCAGAACCTATAAGTTACATGTGTAAATATAACTATTTAAATAAATAATAAAATTTAAACCTAATTAATAATAAAAAATATTAATTGAATAATGGATTAACTATTTTAAATAATGATTTAAAAAAATAAAAATACGAAATACTTAAAAGTGTTTGTAAAAATATTAAAATTAAAACAAAATGAGAATTAATACTAATTTACAGTGAAATTGTTATATTCATATATAAATATAACAAAAATATTTAAAAAAAACGACTGCTTTAACAAAATTATAAGTATTATAAAATTTAGTAAAAATCAAAACCTTTACAAAAAAGTTAAAAACAAAAGTTTTGTTAAGAAAATTAAAAAGTTTTGTGGACAAAAAATGATAAAGGTAGTACAGATTTAAAATTCATATGAAATTTATAAGATTATATGAATTACGAAAAATTATTTAGTCAGTAAATATATAAATAATATTTATTCATTAGTTCAAATAAATACTAGAAAAAATATTTTGAATAAGTTTCCTCATATTAAAATAAAGTTGATCAAAAACTATTTTATATATAAAAATATTATTACAATGATTGATTACATGTATTTCTGATAAATTAAGTTTTCGGTTAAAAATTAAATAAACAAATGAATAAATACCTATATATGAATAATACTTTCTACAAAATATTTCTATCTTTTTTTTAATTTTTTTATAAATTACAATCTGTCTACATAGAAAGACATTGAATAATTAATTTGACAAATAACATAGAGTTTAAAAGAAAAACCTAGTGATTCGCCTTTTATTAATGTACTAAATTATATCTTAATTAAATTTTGATATTAATTTTATCTATCTAAATATTAAAAGTGTTTCAAAATAATCCTACAAATTTAGCAGTTTTTTCTTATACCAAAAATTGCAAATAAATTTATTTCCCATACAAAAATTCTACAGTAAACTTAATTTTTAAATAATGACTGATTAACATAATTTTGTCATTATGTGGGTTTTAGATAAGAAACCTTCATAAAAACAAACTTGTACTGGTCAAAAAGATAAAGAGCAGTTTTATCTGCTTTTTTTGGAAACTCTACATTCATTGTGTGACGTAAAAATTTATCGATAAAATCTATATTATGATTCATTAGAGGTAATGAAATATTATGCAAAGATAGAAAAATTCTAGAAATAATTGTCTTTGGAGCTCTGACAAAAATTAGTTTCAAAACAGGACAAAACTAGATATTTTAACCATGGAGTGAATTCTAAATTATTATTTTTCTTCTAACAATTCTTCCTCTTTTTTCATGTATAAGATTTCATAGCATCTTGAATGATTTTTAAGGAAATATAATAATGAATTTAAAAAAAATATAATTAACTTATATGTGTGATTAATTACCTTAAAAAGACAATAAATGGATCATAAACATAGGTCAATATAAAATCGACAATGACTTGGACAAATTTATCGGTAACGTGATTCCAACGTGATTCCAACGTGATTCTAATGTGATTCTAATGTGATTTTGACATGACGTCACAATTGCATATTTTTTAAAAATTAACCAAAACAACACCAAAACTACGTTAAATCCGAAAAATAAAACAGAAGGTACTAATCTTGCAAAAGACTTGCTAAATTGTTTTTTATAGTCCAATACTTTCTATAATTTTTTGCTTTTGATTCATTTTGACTTTATTTTAGCTTTGCAATATATAAAGATCGATCAAATATTCAAATTGTTTACTGGTAAAATTTTGAATTAAAAAATTTAACCTTATAATATTGAAAATAAATCATTCGTTAAATAATTAATATTTTTGTAAACAGAGGTCAAAGCACGATAAAATGTCATTGCTATAATATTTTTTCTACTTCCTCAAAATGCAATATTACCTTAAAAGCTATTGTTATATGAATAAAAAAATTAAATTAGACTAAAAAATAATTTATAAATAAATCCAAGATTTTTCAAAAAGATATAGTCAAGTCTAAAATCGTAAAATTTCGCATTCTTCTCTACAATCGTAAAACTTACATAGTATTTTAGTACTTTAATTTTGCAAAATGTGTTCGCAAAAATATGTGGATATTAAAATTCTAAATAAATTATGACTGTATAGAATTTACAGTTAGGCTGTAAATTGTTTTGTGTCAAAGTCAGAAATGAATTTTGTCACGTATAATAATTGTAAAGAAATTTTAGTATGATGACTGATGTATACGCTTTACTCAAACTACACAAAAAAAATACTTAAAACGATTCTTTAGATTTATTTTAACTTATAATGTAGTATACATTGTAATGTAGGACCAACTAGTGCCAAAAACTAATTATAACGTCTCCTTAGGAGTCGAAAGCTTTTTGAATCATTCAAATCGGTTGCGCAGTACTCCCAAAATCGTCGACAAAAAATTGTATCCACGCATTCACACACACAATCATTTCTTTCTAAGGTATGCCAAAATGTTCAGAAACCTCTGAAAAATTAATTTCTTGTTAAGGACAATTTTATTTCTTGTTAAAGATATAATTTTATTACGAATAAATTTATTTCTTATATAAAAATTAAGGAGGATTAACTTCTTGTTGAGGTTAAATTCACATTAAAAGGATGATTTCTTGTTAAGGATGAATGCACTTTTTATTAGGAATGACTGAATTTCTTGTAAAACTTCACTATTAATAATAGTTTCGTTTCATGTTAGAAATGAATTTATTTCTTGTTAATGATGAATCTATTTCTTGTTGAGGATAAATTTATTTTTTGCTGAGCATGATTTCACTTCTGTTGAAGATAAATTCACTTCTTAATGATAATTTCATTTACTAGAGTGATTTTTACGAAATCCGTATTTGTGGTAAGAGGGTGAAAATTTAGGGCTGCACAGATATACAGGCATACAAACAAACAAACAAACACACAAACATACAGACTTACATTCAAATTTATTTATATAATTATGTTATAGAGCAAATGGTACTTTATTTTGCAATGTAGCCCGTGTCATATAATTAATATAAATATTCTCACGTACAAAACTTGCAGAATCTGTTTATGGAAATCTTTGTAGAGTGCTTTTAGCATACCAATTTTTTTCATCAACCTTGTTTCTCATTACTGTATTTGGTTCAATAGATGATCAGTTACTTCCGCCAAAGTCGATTGCGTAATTAGCAAATTATTTCTGGCCTCTTGATGGTCAACAGAGTTTGATGACTCTGGAGATAAATCTACTAAATGTATTTCTACTATACTAAAACAAATACATTTTTCCACAATGACTACATACAATTTGCTACATTTTTTTATCTTTTTTAGGTTGATTACCATCCCCAACCATGAAGCCCCTCATAGCCTGTCTTCTACTTTTCTTGGTCATCCAAAGGGCTCTGCCCTTACCTCAGGGTGCTCCTGAGTCAGTTTGTGATACAATGATGCCCTTCCATGGTGGAGGAATTTCTGCACAGAATTCTCAAGCACCCTTTCAAATATTTTTGGATTCTACGAGAACCGAAAATGGACAACCTCTCAGGCTGGTTTTGGGAAGCTCGCAGGGAGTTTCTTTTAAGGGATTCATGATTCATGCCAGGAGAGTAATGGTGAGTAAAATTGATAGATGGATGTTGGATTAGAATCCTTTTTTTTGTTGGTTATTAAGTAGTTTGTAATTATAACAATGATTATCCAGTACTGTTCATCTTCTTCGAGACTAGTCATCTGTTTGTATGTAATCAATGAGGGAAAACTTTGCATTATAATGCTGGTAATGTGATTATCATTATAAACTACTTTTTTTGTGTTTATAATGCAGAGTTGATGTATAAATTTAATCATAAAATTATTTTATTTGTAATTTTATATATCACAAAAATATGAACTGAAGTTTTGTGGCTTTTGGGAGACTTTTCCAATCTTATTAGTTTTTATATTTTTTTACCATAGAATAAATCATTAATAAAAACATATAAAACACGCAGCTTACCAAATTACCAACTTTTTTTATTTCTCATTAAGACAAAATTTATTTATTAAAAAAAAAATTAAGGATATTGTAGAGGATCAATTTATTTCTTTTTAAAACTAATTTCATTTTTTGTTAAGAATAATTTCATTTCTTGTTAAGTTTAACTTTACTATTAATAAAAATTTCGTTTCTTGTTGAGAATAAATTTATTCATGTTAAGGATAACTTCATTTCTTGTTAAGAATAATTTCATTTCTTGCTAAGGATAACTTTACTATTAATAATAATTTCGTTACTTATTAAAGATGAATTCATTTCTTGATATAAATTTAATTCTTCTTAAAAATAACTTTCTTTCTTTGTTAAAAATCATAATAATTTTGTTTCTTGTTAAGGATAAATTAATTTTTTGTTAAGAATAACTTCATTCCTTGTTAAGAATATTTTTATTTCTTGTGAAGGATGACTTCACTATTAATAATTTTTCTTGTTAAGGATGAATTTATTTCTTGTTAAGGATAACTTCATTTCTTGTGAAGGGTAATTTCATTTTTTGTTAAAGATAACTTTAGTATTGATAATTTCGTTTCTTGTTGAGGATAAATTTATTTCTTGTTAAGGATAATTCCTTTTTTGTTAAGACTAATTTCATTTCTTGCTAAGGATAACTTCACTATAAATAATAATTCCGTTTTTTGTTAAGAATAACTTCATTTCTTGTTAAGAATAATTTTATTACTTGCGAAAGATAACTTCACTCGTAATAATTTCGTTTCTTGTTGAGGATAAATTTATTTCTTGTTAAGGATAACTTTACTATTAATAATAATTTTATTTTTGTTAAGGATGAATTCATTTCTTGTTAAGAATAACTTCATTGCTTGTTAAGAATAATTTTATTTCTTGCGAAAGATAACTTCACTATTAATAATAAGTTCGTTTCTTCTTAAGGATAAATTTATTTCTTGTAAAGTATAACTTCATTTTCTGTTAGGAATAATTTCATTTCTTGTCAAGGATAACTTTACTATTAATAATGATTTTATTTTTCATAAAGGATAACTTTATTTATTGTTAAGGATAACTTCATTTCTTGTTAAAGACAACCTTATTTGTTGTTAAGAATAATTTAATTTTTTGTTAATGTTAACTTATTAACGATTATTGATAGTAATAGCGTTTCTTTGTAAGCATGAATTAATTTCTTGTTGAAGATGTAATACTTTTTTGTTACGTATAAATTTATTTCTTGTTAAGGATGGTTTCACTTCTAGTTAAGGATAATTTACATCTTGTTAAAAGGATAAAATCTGGTTCAGAATGACGACTTTATTTCTTGTTGAGCATAGTTTTATTTCTTGTTAATGATGAATTTATTTCTTCTTCAGGATAAATCTACCTCTTGCTGAGGATGATTTCACTTCTTGTTAAGGATAAATTCACTTCTTAAGGATTCTTATGGATAATTTCAGTTCTTTGTATGCATAAATTTATTGCTTGTCACGAATGAATTTAGTTTTTGTTGATGAAGAATTTACTTCTTGCTAGGGAGATTTCACTTCTTGTTAAGGATAAATTCACTTCTTACGGGTAATTTTATTTCTTGTTCAGCATAAATCTATTTCTTGTTAAGGATGAAATAATTTCTAGTTAAAAAAATTCACTTCTTGTTGAGGTTAAATTCACTTCTCAAAATAAATTCATTTCTTGTTACGTATTGATTTATTTCTTGTTAAGGATTAAGTAATTTCTTGTTAAGGATTAAGTAATTTCTTGTTACGCACAAATTTATTTTTTGTTAAAGAAAACTTAATTTCTTGGCAAGAAAACTTTATATGTTGTTAAGAAAAAAAACCTAATTCCTCTTTAGAAAAAGTCCATATCTTATCAAGAAAATTTTCTTCGAACTCTCGCACTATTATCTTGTGTAGATTTTACAATATTGTGGATTATCTTGAATGATGGGTTATTACATCTTACAAATGTGAGTAGAATACGTAATGATCACATGTGAAAGGCTGAAAAACGTTTGAAATGATTTCTTGTTGTAAAATAACGTTCCTACAAATGTAAATATACGAGGTCTGTTCAAAAAGTACCCGGAATTTTCGTTTTTTCAAAAAAATATTTATTTATTCGTCTACATTAATGTGGTCCCTTCAAAGTAGTCCCCCCCAGATATATATACACTTATGCCAGCGTTTTTTCCAATTTTCGAAGCACCCTTGATATTCACTTTTTGATATATCCTTGAGCACTCTCGGCGATTTTCTTCAATCGAGGAAAACCGCCGTCCCTTCATGGGTCTCTTCAACTTTGGGAATGGGAAAAAGTCACACGGAGCCATATCTGGTGAATTTTTGCACTTTGCAACATTTTATTTCATTTTTACGCAAAATTTAATACAAATTCTTTGACTTTTCAATTCTTCCATTGTAAAAATCGCCGAGCTCGAAAAAACACGTCGAACCTTAGCGACTACCACAGACAAAGTAAACAGTGAATATAGCTGAAAAATTTCATCATACTTTAGGGGCATGTATACCAACACAATAAAAAAAAAATTTTGACAATCAGACACTCCAGACCCGCGAAATTTAATTATTAGTAATTCCGGGTACTTTTTGAACACACCTCGTATATCATCCACATTGCAATCTACAAACATCAAGTTGATTGGGATTTGTGATCATGATTTGAATAGGTTAAAGAAGTGATCTAGCACAAACTAGTACCGGGTTTGGCTATAGGCTTGGTCAGACCGATATCAAGCAGTACGATATCAAATTTCCACTTGAGGTTATAGATCTCAAATATATTCTCTAGTAAAACTAAAACAAATATATATTTACGCTAAAATTATATATTCAATACACATAAAAAGGCAGAGTGGTTGACCATTGGGTTGCTCTTTAGAGAAAAATACTAGGTTAGGATGACGTCATGCAACACGTAGTTTTGATCGTTGTTGAAAATTGAAAAAAAAATTCTTCTGTCATTACGAATACAATTAAAAAAATGACAAAGACTAAATAAAAAAGACCAATGTATATTTCAGCCCCCTTACGATGTTGTGGGTACTTTTACCCCAGCTGGCGACGACACTTATAAACTGATCGACTGTGCAACCCCAGGGTCGACGGCCACGCATACCTCGACGGTCAAGAAGCAAGATCTTCAGCTAGAGTGGACGGCACCGGACAATTTTCCTCGGACGG